>NC_133876.1:1116555-1398826 GCF_044706935.1 Curcuma longa | reverse complement strand
AATAGCTTTTAAAATTATTTTAATAAACTTTAAATAATTTTATCAAATTAATAAAAAAAATTTTAATATAATACTATTTTATATATTAATTTTAATTAAAATAAAATAATTAACTTTTTATATATTAAAAATCATAAATAAATCAAATATTCATAAATTAAATTTAATATTTAATTTAATAAAAATTTATTTATCTTTCTTCATTATATATAATTAATTAAATAATTAAATTCAACATATACAAAATCAATTAAATAATTAAATTTAAATAACTCATTAAACTAAATAAATAAATTTAATTATATATATTTAATTTTTAATATTAATAAAAAATTAAAAATAAATCAATTTATATTATCCAACTTAATAATCTATCTAATAATTTTAAAATATAAAAATTTAAATAATAAAAAAATAAATTAAAAAATTCGATAATGAAATCAAATTATCAAACTAAATTTAAATAATTACTCGCCACTTAATTATCTTATCCAATAACATCACAAAACTTCAAATAAAACATCCAAAACATTGTCCCCACAAACAATGGCCAGAATAATTAAAGTTTAGTGCGAAGAAATCACTAGAAAATCCATTGGATTGAAAGTTTGACAAGGACGATGTCCCCAGGACAGTAAGAATAATTAAAGCTCCAATACCTACATGGCCAGCCTTCACGCTGGACACGACAAGTAATCCAATGGCAGTCAGTAGTTCCCCACGATCGCTATTTCATCTGCAGACTTCTAATCGTCATCTTCCTCCACCAGCAGTTGTTATTTATGTGCACGAACAAGAAGATCATCTTTTTTCTTCTTCTTCTTTTTTTTGTTGGATTTTGTGGATTTCAGAGGTTCTCGAGGATGTATAGTAACAAAGAATGAGGACAATTGTTTAGGTTTCTTCGGTTCTTCACAATTTCTATTGTGTTATTGGCAATCGGTAGTAAGCTACCGCAGCAACTCGGAGACCCACTCCACGTCCGGCGGGTATTCATCTGCCATCTCGGAAATGCACTCTTTGCTCAGCCTCTCGAACATCTTCGCCCTCAGCGGCCTCCCTGAGTTTACCCTCTTTGGCGGCTCCTCTTCCTCCAACCACCTAGCAGCGCCCGCGCGCATCATTGCACTCGCGGTCGGAGTCGACGGCGTGCTGCAGAAACCAGTGTTAAACCTGGTCGGAGAGGAAAACTCACCGCTTTGCACTTGCGATGGCCACGAGCTTGGCGCCGAGTTTGTCTTGGCCAGTTGCAGCAGCCTCAGCGAGGCCACGATGTCGTTAACCGAGGGGCCGGCCTGAAACGACGCCCGCCGCAGCAGCTTCCCGCCACTCGGCGATATTGGCGGTGAATCCGTTGACCGGGACATCGGCGGCGATGTCATCGTCGACGTCGGCGATGACGCCAGAGTATTGACGAGGTAATTCTGTAGAAAGTTCGACTCGGCGGCCGAGGCCGACGGGGAACTCTGCTGGTGCGTCTGCGGCGGCACCAGACGGAGCTGGTCGGGGGTGTGGGCGAAGAAGCAAACGCGGCGGCGGCAGGCGGTGCCATCCTTGCAGGGCTGGGTGCGGTATCGGCCCGGGTGGAGCCAACACTCAAACACCCCGTGCGCGAGCTCGCAAGAGTCGCCGCGCTTGCACCCACCGGCCTTCCGGAAGTCCGGGCAGGGGGCGCCGGAGTACCGTTGCTTCCTAGGGTCGCGGCGCCGGGCCTTCTCGCCAGGGTGCGCGAAGGGGCACTCTGTCCAGTCGTGGGCGCGCGCCCGGCCGCACCGCCGCACCTTGAACTCGTACATCCGGAAGTCATCCGACGAGTACGCGTCCACCACCGGCGACGAGTACTCCCCTGCCTCCTCCCTAAAATAAAGTTGCAGCGCAGCGAGAGCAGCATCGTCGAGGAGCTCGTACCCGGCCGCCGGATCATCGCTAGACCAAGGAGGAACGTGCACCGTCGGATTCTGATGGCTGACATCTCGTCCAATCATCATCATCGTCTCTCTCTCTCTCTCTCTCTCTCTCTCTCTTCTTCTTCTTCTTCTTCTTCCTCCTCCGTCGAAGTCTGCCAGAGCTCCACGGTGTTTAAATCGGGAAAGCGGTGACCGCGGTCGGATTCCTAACCCAACCGCGGTTAATAAAATATCTATCGTACTAAACTGACGGCGTCGAGATGGCAAGCTCAAGCCGTTACCTATCGTACCGGTTTTGAGTACATAACGGTATCCGAATGCCGGTGGGTCCCGTACGTACCCAATAAAGGAGAGATAACGGTATCCGAATGCCGGTGGGTCCCGTACGTACCCAATAAAGGAGAGGGTACGTCGGGTGTTGCGCTAGGAGGATGCCCGACAAAATTGCAGTAAATAATCAATGCTGACCTGTACGGTGGAGATTGGACATGTGGATCAGTGGGATCACTATTGCGATAAGCGAGTGGTACACCATCGCGACTTTTTATAGCCGTCGATCGACTATGCCGTCACATGAGCCCCGCTTTATGCTGGACCGATCGGATTTAATTATTTCTTTTGACCGGTTCCAGCTTTGACTTCCAAAACGGGCCATCACGAGAAAGATGCGGTCCAATCCTCACCGCCCGCTTCCGATCCGACGGCGGTGCAGTGTTTGCTTGCGGTTCAGGGTTCGGATGGGACTTCACGCGAGACCCGCCGCTCGAACCGTGGAGATTAAAGATAATGTGGGGGCCGCAGTGTCCCCTCCTCCTGTCTCATGCTCCACCGGCACGTCCTGGTCTCACGGAGGAAAGGGACCATCTTGGAATCCAAGTGCATGCATTTGGAAGTGAGTTGGAAAGGGACGGCAGCGGTGGCGCCGGTCTCATCCGATCCGTCAGTGTCCCAAGTCGTGGAGGATAAGGCGAACGCACGTGGCACGCGACGCATTGCTGCCGGGTTCGAGGTGATCCAGTGTGTCTCAACTCGTGCCCCAGCGGAGCCTGTCACATCAGCATTTCGTAACTGAAATATGGGATATTTGAGCAAAAATTAACATACGTCTATTTTTTAATTATCAAAAACATTTCATTCATTTATGATTATATGAAACTTTAAGAATTTTATCATGCTTGCTTCTTAGCCTTGAGACAAGAAAGTGGGCCTCCTCGCTTAATAATTATCAACCCCACACACTTTGTGCCCGCCGCAAACACAAGTCATGGGAATAGACCCAAAGGATTGCATAAAAAATAATCGACATTCTACTTCTAACCGTGCAAATAAAATCCGAGGCATTAATATTATTCAAATGACATATTCAACCTTCATAATAGTTAAAATCATTTTTTCTGTAGAAAAAAAGTGTAAATAAAATTTGATATTATTTAAATCATATATTCAACTTTCCTAATAATTAATTGATGGACCTACATGACACATCATTAAAATTTTGAAGTTTTATTTTTTAACAAGAAAAATCCTAAGAATTCATTAATGGCATTAGTTAATGAATATCATTATCCTAAGTCTCTCGAATTTAGATCCAATTTTATCTAGTTTTTACGGTTTAAAATTTTGCTATTTTCAATTTATGTTATCGAATTTAGGGTATGATGATAAAGGATCCAAATTTTTAATACGCAGCCTTATTTTATTTTAAGTGATTCAAAATTTTCTATGTTCATTAGTCAATTTCGAAAGTAACTACCTGATAGACCTAAAAAGAAAAAGTACATGGCAACAACGTAATTTAAGTATTATGAAAGTTGGATATATGATTTAGATCCAAAATGATTATACGAATTCAGTTATGGTGAAGTAAAATGAAAATGGTAAAAATATAATAGTCTAATGCATAACCCTTACAAGAGTGTTTGATGCCAAGGTGGTCGAAGGACATGTCAACGACCTCTTTTCCATTTGAGATGAAGTATTCTACCTTTGATGGGGTTGTTGGATGGCGAATTCCATCTTTTATTAAAGTATTCTTTAACAACAAAAGTGAAATTTAGTTATTTGTGATTGGTGGCATTGACGAAGGTGAATAATCATCATAAGTATATATCTTCATGCATCCAAGGTAACAAAATGATATGAACAAGCACAATCTCAAAAAAAGGTAACAAATGATATGGACAAGGTTTCATTTAGGCAAGGAAGACTACAAAATGTAGTAGAAGGAAAACTTATCCAAAATGGCACTTAAATTGAGTGAAATTCAACATGCTTAAGGAAACAAATCTAAGTTATTTCAACTTAGTCTCTCTTATTTCTCTTCGATGCACATACTAAGGCCAGACTCAAAAATTTCATATTGGGGAGAGGACGAAAGATACATATTTACATTGAGAGACGCCTACAATATTGCATCCTCACCAGCCATAGATGGGATTTTGACCATGCACCCAACCCAAGTTGCATCTAGGGGTCTACATCACTCATGATTCAAAATAGGCTCTTACTTTCGAGTTAACATAGTTGAATTCCTTCTTTAATGGCAAGAACACATTAGACTCTAGTTTGTCGGAGAAAGGAGTGGAGCATGCGAGGACGAAGAAGTTGGAGCTAAGTTGGAAGTAGGCAACAACTTTTACTAAAGATAAAGTTGTCGATTGTTATATGAGTCACTGTGGATTGCTTCTGAAGCATCAACACACATGTAGACCAAATTCGACATCGCAATATGCATATACAGAATCTTGAGTCGACAATACAAGAACCGAGAACTACAAATGAAGACATCACTTTCTCACAATGCAGCAAGACGCGCTGAAAATCACTTCCACAAGTTGGAGCAAAACTAGTTCTTCAGCTGACTGCTTTCTTTTTGTTGAGTTCCACATACATGTCCTCGATCATCGGTTTCCAGAGACGCACACGAGCATTTATAAACCAATTGGAGACCTATTATCAAAGCAAAATGAAAGGTGAGTTTTCTCAAATGCGAGTGCACACAACTGTAGAAGTTATAGCCCATGCACCTGGCTCCTAGTCAAACCGCTTTTTATCGCAAGCAAATGCTTCTCGTTGTCTTTTGGATACCTGGGTTCATCCACACTGATCATAAGTTGGATCATAGAATTGGATACAGAAACACATTGTTAGCAGCAATGGAAGGAAGCAGACTTACGGGTGCAGAAAGTTCTCAAACATCCAGGCCCGTAGAACGGAGACTGATTTTTCAGGCAAACCTCTCTGTGGCCTCCATGACTGATGTTCACTCTTCCTCAGCTGCTGAAGAGCCCACTGCTTCTGGAGTAATGAAGATTCAAGGCTCCTTTCCTTTCCTTTGAGGTTTTCGGCACCCGGTTGTTGAGCAATCAAAATAATCAGACTAGTAATCCTCCTTTTCAAGCTTTTGTAGAGTGATGAAACTGAATGTAACGCGAAGCAGGCATGAGTGTCGGAGGTGCTTGACTGGATCAGGGAAACAAAGGACGCCTTAACATTCTGTAGCTGCTCCGAGCAGTGCTTGTAACTGTGATCCACCTACAATTTAAGAAAGTGAAATGGAGTTGAACACAAATCTTATGTAACTGTGATCCACCTACAATCTTATGTGCAATGGAGTGGAACACAAATTATGGCTGTAAGTGAAAAATCTTCATAGCCACTTGACTAGAAAATCACATAAATTGTCACTTACCAATTGAAGCATTGTGAGCAGCTCACTTTTCTTTCTGTTAGCTTCCTGGCACTTTTGAGCATCCACATTGTCCAGGGGTTCAGTTTGCCCGAATGCGAGTAGCAGTTCTGAAACAGTTATAGGATGTTCGGGCGTGCTAGAGCAGCTCGAGGAAAAAAATTTTGCCTCGCCATCAATCAGATTCAGTGAATCATCCATGTTGTTATAATCTGATAGTGCATATGCAGCAGCTTCTGCAAGAACTTGTTGCACTGCATGAAGGTATTTGGATCTTGACAAAATATGGGATAACTGAACAAAGCAAGAAGAACCGTGATTTAGAGAAGGCTTCTCGGTGCATGCATCATTCTCCTTTTGTGTCATTCCCAAACAGAAGTCATGAAAAGAGATTCGATTAGCATCATTGGAGGTGCGAAACTCAGTCGGACAGCATGAACTGTCGGCCGATGTAACTTGAGTTACAGCAGAACAGCTTATTTCAGAGCATTGATCAGCAATGTTGGCTGTGTCAGTGAGACATGGTTGACAGGAACCAACACTGAGAGAAAGCTCACTGCCAGGAGCTAGTGCAGCATTGTCATAAGCATGGCCAAAATTCCAATTTAAGTCGTGAAAGTTCCAACCAGGCTGTGAAATCTTTTTAACATGATAGGATGGTTGAACTATACTGAATGTTTTGCCTAAGGGCCCTTGATCATCGACCAATTCACTCTGATTCCATGAACAACCAACACTGTCATTTTTAGATGCAAGGAGATTCACACCACTTGTTGATCCAAAGTTACCGTGAGGTGAAGCTGCAAGTGAAGAAGGAACTATCATATCCTCACTGATAATATTTTCCGGCAAACAGGTGGTGGAAGATAAAAGATTGGCAAGTGAAGTGGCAGAAAGAGAAGTTCCTGAAAAATGTTCACGGAGGCCAACATTGGCCATGGATCGACTGAATGAATCATTACCAATCTGAGTAAAGGTTTCACTAAATGAACTAGTTTCGTTGTTTGTCAAGTAAGCATCAGCAGTTGCTGTCTCTTGAGCTGCAGAAACGAAGGGACTACTGACAAACATTTGCCTGTGGATATTGTTGCCTGGTATGCCTGACTGGAGAAAAGAACCAAATGTCGGATCGAGAATCATATTATTATGGTTAAAGTTGAAGAATGAACCACTGAAAATGTCATTCTCCATTCCAATCCAAGATGCTGAAATTACACTCTCCAGAAGTGCTGTTATCGAGTTTGAGTACCACTTGGATATAAGAAGGAAATCCTTTTACTAGTCATTCAACTTGTTTCTGTCAGCACACAACAACCTGAAATTATAACCAGTGAAAGAAAATTAAACTCACTCTCTTAGATCCCACAGTAAGAACTGGCTTAAGATTTTCAATGTTTAGCTTGGATAAAAGGAAAACATGGCTCATGTTATAAAGCATACATACAAAGAATCCTCATTCCTTTCAACTCCAAATCAGGCACTTGAAGGCTAATGATCATCCAACATGAACCAAGTATTGATCTGAAATGAAAAGCTTCAGTGTTAGGCAATAGTGACAATTATTAAGGCGATCTAAGTATTCTCAAACGTTGAAGCATAATACACAATGTTAGAAAACTGAATCCTCAATTTGTTTGCTATGAATGCTGAAGACAATTGTTAACACTGCAAATCAGTAGGTAATTCTTATCAAGTGGACATTGTGTAAGAAGAGAGGATCTGTCATCTCCTCGTGCTTTTGTTGTGATTAAAAAGCCACAACTCTGTTGTAAAAAGAATTGAGCTTCTAGATAGGGTGATACCAACCTCTTGCTTAGTTGCATGCCATCAATCACTTGCTTGACAACATGCATGATAAAAACTGTAACAAAAACTCGACTGCTAAAGGATGCTGCTCAGATCTGCACATTCACTTGAACTACTCAACTTGCTCCTCAGTTGCTATTAAATTGAAGAGTCCTAACAGATAAGCTTCTAAAACAGTAGAACAAACAAGGTCAAATGCACCATGTTGTTGAGCATCCTCTGCGTTTGGACTTTATAAAGTGGTCAAATGATCTATAATATTCAAATGAGAGAAATACATTATTGATTGAATAAATAAAAAGTTCAACAAGGCATTCCTTCTGCAAAGCAACAACGGAAGCTTGCACAAGATTTTTAAAGAAAATAAAAGAGGAAAAAAATAACTTCACGAGGCAGAAGAGCATTTAAACCATCTAAAGAAACCAACCTCTCTTGAGTGTCCGTCGTTGCTCAGACAATAAGCTACCAAAAGAATAACCAATGCCGTTCCCTCTCTGGATATAAAGCTATAAGGGAAGAACATTGAAGCTCAGATCAAAATCATGTTTGATACATCCATCAATTCATTTTACTTTTCTTAATGGGAAGAAATCTCCACTCGGCCAAAAAAGGGAAGTGGCGCATTTCCTTATAGAATGCCTACAGCAGATGCTCAAGAACAACCAAGAAAACAATGGAGTACAGAGTTCATCAGGTATCCGTGCTTTTGAAGACCACTTATAGAAGGTCCTTGTTGTTTGAGTCATCAGAGTAATGGGTTTTCACCCAGCACAAAATCCAAAAACATGGGGCCCAGAGCTAAAGAAGAATTATGACCTTCCTCTCCTCGAAGAGAAGGACAAACCCAAATTAAATGGGATTCACTCTCATTTGAACAGAGAATTGGGCAGTTTTTTCTGAATACCCAGTGCAAACCCGAAAGGCAAACACGTGAAACATAGATTCATGGCCCATGGTCGATCAAGATCCTTGCAAATCTCCAATAACAGCAAAGGAAGAAAAAAAAAATTACTACACGAAGTCAGACGAGGATATACGTATATTATATTACCAATTTTATGATGGCGCTCACCTTTGCTATGATTGAGATGATGGCATTCTTCAAAGTTGAAATAGAAGGCCAATCATTCCTCCTGTTCTGTTCATACTCACCTGGTAAAAAGAAACCTCAAGGCTGATCTTATATTCCGTATGCGTATGTCAAATTGGTTCTTGGTTCACCAGAGCCAAACCAAAACACACTTGGCGGAAACAGGTGCCTGATTCATTAGCTGATAAACTCTATTATGAAAAAGACAAAATAGAGATTGTCTTTTTTTGTTGATTTACCATGGTTCAGAAAGTGGAGGAGCAGCTTTAAAAAGTCAGGTCCCATAAGCTTTTGCAGAGAAGGTACATATGGCATGGGTTCTCAATCAATGCCATGCAATCGACACTAAAAAAAGGAAATAAAAGGAGAGAGACAGGAGGAGGGGAGAGAGCCAGAGAGAGGAGTCACACAGGGAGGAAAACAACAAGGTGGGGGAAGGAGGTGGGAGGAAGCAGAGCAACGCATTACCTCCTTGTCCAGGCTTTGGGCCCCACCTTTTCTCCCTGTTTTCTCTCCCTGAGCTCCCGTCCTTCCCCACCTTCAGCTGCTGTGCTCTCTGTGCAATTATGGCGACAAGCAAAATATATCTTTTCTGGCCAACCTTTTTGCTTAAATGAAAAAACTTGGGGCGGAGAGGAGGGAGGTTGGGGAAGAGCTGCTTTCAAGGCCACAGTCGCAGAAGTGAATGTATTAGGAAGCAAGAGGACAAAGTGATGTCAGCCAAATCTAGCAGGGAGATTTCTGACAGATTTAATGGGTCAATAAACTAGCAGTTGCTCATTTACCTCATTCTCAACAACCAGCAGCGTCCCTGAAAAATCAAGTAAAAGAAAAGTCGTCTGCTGCACTTCTGAAGGGAAACTGGAGACACGAAAAAAATTTATAGAATGTATCCTTTTTACTGTTCAACACAAGAAGACAACAAGATTGCATCGAGGGCAATGATCCAAAACTGAGCATGTTCTTGGTAAAGAAGAAAGAGGGACCAGCTTTTCTGAGTTCAATCTGATAGGGTGCAGGTCTTAATTGAAGCGCATGTCTTTGTACGCTAGCACATGCAGTGCAACGCCACATGAAGCTGCTGCTGCTCTGAGAAATTGAACAGGGTGAGCTCATCAATGAACTGCCACTTGATACTATAAATGTGGACTAAGATCGCGTCCTAATTTTTGAACTGATTAAGAGACAGAGTTGTAACTTACTTTTCCAACATGCTGAAGATGATTGGCTATTAGAAGGAAGAGTTTAGAAAACAAATCTGAGTAAAAAAGCTGAATTTTTCATTAAAAAGATTGGAAAGGAAATCTCTCTTGGTAAAGTAGACTGGTTCTTGTCCACTGGTGACATAATTTTGATCTCTTATATAATATCAACAACAAAACAACACGAAGGACAATCTACAGGACAAGAAAAGACAAACGTGAGGCCAAGTATTCCCACACCATCGTCAGAAGAGCTGCAGCATTCATGCTCCACGTACTACTACAGTGCGAAAATCTTTTACTGCTTAACATTTCATCATTATAGGCTTTGTCACGTTGCAAATAAAGGTTGCTTCTTCCACTGCAATTGCTTTTCCGGTCCAACTTTGAACAACTCGATGTTCCCCCGTTTTGAGGTCAAATTGCATGGCTACCTCAACGAGCAAGATGTAGAGTTAGAACATAAAGAACCGCCATTGTACAACTCGTGTCGCCAAAAAGGGGAAGAAAGGTAAGCGAGCTCACCGTAGGCTGCAGCGTTGCAGAACATTTGCAGGGATTTCGACAATGACAAATTTTTTTTCTCAATTACAGAGGAATTGGTTGTTGCTTCGCTGGGACTGACTGCTGATCACTCACTTCAAGCTCCATCAAACCTCGCAATCAGTCTATTGCTGTAAATACTGGATGAATCATTAAGGAACGGATCAAGATGGGGATACCGTTGGATCTCTATCCACGATAATTTTTCCAACAGCTTCCTTAGACAGAGATCACAAGTTATTTCCTGTTAGCAATAAAAAAAAAACTCGTTGGACCAATTAATTGGTTGATTGGAAATAAAAAATCTCGTTATTTTGGAAACACTGCACAGTTCTTTATGCTGGACATTAATTTTGCCATTTTCTTGAAAAAAAAAGGTCATGGTCTTGCTTGGAGATGTCTCGAAATATATTGGTCATTCTGAATTCACAACTAATTGCCAGTGAAACTCATGTCTTCTGCAAAAAGATGAAATTACAACTAATTGCCAGTGAAACCATCATGTCTCATGTCAAAGATAGAGTAGGTTGTATTCCAATTTTAATTTATGTGTGATGCGTCCCGTAATTTTCGCTCGGGCATATATATTTGGATAGATCTACATCTGCTAACCAAAAACGTAACTAGACGTGCATGGTTTGGAAAGCATGACAAATCAGAAAGATGAAAGTATTGCAGCTTGGGAACACTTTGGTCATGTGAGAAGTTGCAGTCGGCATATACGAGTACACCTGTACAAGTAAAAACCTACTCGAGTGTTTTCTCAGACAAATTTTTTATCATAATTGACTAATAGTGTAGGAGATCCCTATTCAGGAAAGTTCTTAGCTTGTCATTTAGGCAACTAGAACATCCCCTTAGGAATTTTTCTCGTGAAATCCAACTCCTTCGGTTATTTTATTTCATTAATTCTACTAATATCTCTCCAACTAGTAGTCTAGCATGGACCGTCATCTGGACCGCGAGAACATCTTCCTTTGAAAATATTACTCCTAAAGTCTGACCTCTTCAGTTATTTTACTTCATCATTCCTACTAATATCTCTCCAATTAGCAGTCTAGCAGGTGACACTATCATCCAGATCGCGAAAATACCCTCACTCGAGAATATCTCCCTTGAACTTTGACCCCTCTACTTAATCATTTCTACTAACCGTTCATGGATCAAGAGACATCCTCAACATGTCATCTAGACTGAGAGAGTATCCTCACTCGTATATATCTTCCTTGGACTCTGCCCCCTCCAACTATTTTACTTAATCATTTCTGCTAATCATTCTTGGATCAAGAGACGTCCTCATCATGTCCTCAAAGTCATGAGAGTATCCCTGCTAGTGGATATCTCCCTTGGATTCCAACCCCTCCAGCTACTTTACTTAATCATTTTTGATCAAATCAGAGTCGAATAGTAAACAGTGGCCTAAGCATGGGTAAAGTAGAGGTCAACCAAGGGAAGTGACACCGACAATGTCAAAGGGTCGAGCATACAAGAAGCCTAGGACGATGAGGAGAGGTTAGTCATGGACCCTCACCAGTACGTGTCAGATGTGTCAAACGTGTTTCAAACAGGAAGGGGACAATGGCCCTACCCTTGCCCATGCACTAGATTGATTGCAATCCATACTTAGGTTAACTTTGACTCTCACATGAGCTAATGGCTAAAGCATGGGGGAATCCACATGGAGGTTAGCTTCATCTCTGTATAAGGAGGAAGGTGCTTGCCGAGTGAGAGGACAATCCATTTGGCAAACTACAACTGAGCTCAAGTGTTACGAATGACCTCAAGTCAAGACAATGGTTAACCCACTCAACTACTATTTTTCTTCTTTCCTTATTTCTTGCTAAAGCTCTTCTCTAACATAAGACATCATTTCTTTTAGTATGTTAAAACTTTTCTCTCAAATAAAACATTATTCTCTTTCAGCTAAAGCTCTTCTTGAGTATTGCCAACTAGGGAGAGTGTTGACAACTCACATCACTTTTGGGTGTTGCTCAAATGAAAACGAGCTCAAGTGCACAAGTTCAGATGCATCAACTCGGGTGCACCAGCTCAAGTACACCAACTCTAGCACAAAAGAACAGGAGTCATCGGTCTGCATGTTTTAGAGTAGAATAACTGAGTGGTGTCAAAAGCTCAACCGGATTGAATCTGAAAGAAATGGTGCGCCCAAACCAGAAGGATTGAGAGTAGGATGGGAGGAGATTCAAACCGCATCAATATGTTTTTATTTACGAAGATACATTTATAAATAGATTTCACAAGTATTTTCTTATTTACTCGATATCAACTGTACTTAAGCTTTTAGTCATCCATAATAGTTGCCACCAATCCTCCTTTTCTACTGCAACTTGATTTTGCTGAGAAAGCAAACTTTTGTGAGACTTCTGCAAGTTTAGTTGCACTTGAGCTAACCATTCTAATGCTCGATGATTAAATCTACTCATATAATATTGGAGAGGTAACGATTCCATACTATTGGAAGATTGTCTCAACATAGTAACCTTACTGACTTTTCCCCCATTATGTACTTCATATTGAATAGGAAATATATACAAGCTAAGATTCTAAATCATGAATTCTAAACCCCTATGAATTCAATAAACTGCCATAAAACTCAAATCCTTCATCGATCTATGGGGCCACTATACAAGTTCATGATTGGATTATTAAATTTCACCATCAATCACCAACGATCAAGTTAGTTTCGAGTCTTGTCTATGCCCAAATAATTTAAATATAAACTATATACTAGCTTTTGGACAAAATTATTACATTATCAATTTTCTCAAAGTTATTATTTTTCAAAATAATTTTCTCCTATATTTAAATAATTTATATCATTTTAATTTTTAGTTTTTAAATAAATGTATTTTATAATATATTTTCAAAATTAGCAACTTTTAATAATTTATTAAGAATTCATATGACTTTAATTTTTTTATTTTATGATTTTTAAAATGTTTTTTGAATTATACAATTTTATCAAAATTATTATATATACGAGTCTACTCTTAAAAAAAAATGATAAATCCTAGTTAACCTCATTGACTATCTCTGGAGGTGACTGGTCTGTCCCACGGAAGTTTCACATCGGCCACCAGAGTAAATCAGGAAGCGTACGCAGCGACCAGTCCAGACGTCTAACATCCTTTGATTGCGCTCACCATTTAGAAGAAAATTCCTGCAAATACGCCGTAGCTGGGGATCGAACCGCAGGTGTCTGAGTGACAACCTGGATGTCCTACCGTGACACCATTGCCCTGGGGACTACGAGTCTACTCTTAGATGTATGCAAGTGGTTGATTATTTTTTTTCATCTCATATACTTAGTAATTCATGATGGATGATTAAAAAATTAGAAATAAAAAATACCTCATTTTGGTATTTTAAATAAAATACTCTTTTTTGATATTTCAAAATCACTTGTAGGATTAAGTTTTGACAGGTATTTAGAAGTCAACTTCATATCGTGAATGAGCATACTAGACGTCGTTCAAGGGGAAAGCAATACAATTAAAAGTCCGAGCAAGCCGATAGATTCTACATCATACAACTCCTTAACAGAAGATAAAATAGACAAGTAACATAAGAAAAATAATCGATTGTAAATATCCAAAAAATAAAAAAAATATGCATACAAACAGCAACAATGTTTAGCTTAATCGTTTTAAATCCAATCAGAATGTGCCACATTTAAACAAATATATAGGAACGCGTAATTGCTTTTTGTCATGTATTCGTGTGATTTAATAACCAGGGATATAATGCATCTTAGAATTAGAATTTAAGGAGGTTTGCTGTTTCATTTTAAAATAATTTAAATTATATTCCTAAACAGTAAAATAATAATAATTACATAAATAAGTAAATCAAAAGGTTAAAAGATAAATCAAATAGAACAGTAATAACTGAATTATAAGGATGAAAGAAAAAGAGAATGAAAGACTTATATTTTTTTACGATTGCTATGGGTCAGTATGACCAAAAAAAGTCAAGAAGATCGAGATTTAGCTTAACTCGATGGCACGTTACATCAGAGATGTGCTGCTATTCAGAGCTGACTGACTAGGTCCTGCACTTCAGTTTCACAACTTTAACTTAATACTCATCTAGGTCAGGTAGATGATCCCAAATCGAAGAACTACCTCGGTCGGGGTCCAATAACTATTCGGCCGACAACTCAGGTCAAAACTGCACCAGCTTGGGCTTCCCCCACCCAACTTGGCGTTAGGCTCTACGCCCTAGCTTCCCCCAACTTAGTATTCTGCACAACTTGAGTGCCCGAGGCCGACTTAGAAGATAGCTCAGGTCGGGCTCAAACACCCGACTCAGCAGGGGTGAGCAACAATTCGGTTAAACCGAATAAACCGGCCGAACCGACCGAATTAAAAAATTCGGTTCGGTTATTTTGAAAATTCGGTTTTTTTTCTATAAAAATCGGTTAATTCGGTTCGGTTTCGGTTTTAAAGTTTATTATTCGGTTAAACCGAATAAACCGAATTATTCAAATTTTAAAAAATAATTTATAAATTTTAAATAACTAAATTTATAAATCCCTAATTAATTAGTAAAATTTTTATAATATTTTAAAAAAATCGGTTAATTCGGTTAAAAACTGAATTAACCGATAAAATATCGGTTCGGTTTATTCAATTTTTATTGGAAAATTCGGTCGGTTCGGTTGGTTTGAAAAAAATCGGTTTATTCAGTTTTCGGTTTATTCGGTTCGGTTTGGTTCGGTTTTAACCGAATGCTCAGCCCTAGACTCAGCGTTAAACTCACCTTAGGATCTCACACCCGACCTCTCTCAAAGTTTGATTCCAGTTGACCCCGACTCAGGTTTATGCTCTCTTTGCCGACTATACTCCACTCCTTCAGTGTCCTACTTAAACGCTCAACCAATTTCATTTTAATCATTTCTCCTAAACGGGAGGCAGACTGTCACTAAGGAGACACAGACAATCATTAGACAGAATGGTTTACTCCTTTAATGCGGTGTAATGGTGTAGTATGATGCCGTATTAGGATGAATGACATGACTTTTCGTTAATGCGGCAGTGATAGAGTGTTCTCCTTACTTAGATGAGGTATCTCTTCTGACAAGATCCTCGCTTATGATATTTTCTAATTACGATATGACATTTCTCTTTTGTAAGTCTATATAACTTAACTCTTTCAGATACAAGTACGCACGATCATCGTATGCACTCAAATTAACATCCTCAACTTGTTTATGTTCTCCTCCTTTCTCTGGACCGGTGATTAACTTGAGTGTCGGAGCGATTGAGTCAGGGCACCCCTGACCTCTATCCTCACTCTCTTCTTCCTCTTGTAGCAGCTCAGAGCTTAGTGGGACTAGGGATGGCAATTAGACCCGGACCCGATGGGGAATCCGTTCCCCGAACCCATTTTGACCGGGAAATCCTCGGTCAGAGAAAGCGGGGATGGGGATGGGGAATCCCCGAATCTCGGAAAACGGGGATGGGTCGGGGATGGTATTCCAAATATTCCCCGTCCCCATCCCCGAACCCGACCCATCTTATAGTTAACTCTTTTTATTTTTTTTCTTTTATAGGATAAGTGGTGTCAAAATTTTGAAAAATTGAAAATAAAGAACTTCAAACTTATTGTATCGATTATGCATTAGTTGGATGTGTTTTAGAGATAATGTTTTGTTTTAGAGTTTAATATTTGGTTTTATAATGTTATTTTGTAAAGATTTTATAATATATATATATATATATAAATTAATATTTAAAAAAAATAAGACGGGGATGGGGATGGGTATGGGTATGGGGATACCCATAAATATCCGCGGAGAAAATCAACCCCGAAACCCGCGGGGATCCCCGAAACCCGCTGGATACCCGAAACCCGACGGGGATGGGGATGGTATTTAAATTATGATACCCGACAGGGATGAGGACGGAGATGGTATATGGGTTTGAGTTTCGGGGACGGGGATGGAGAAGGCTTCCCCGCGAACCCCGAACCCGTTGCCATCCCTAAGTGGGACTGTAGGGTCTGCCATTTTCCTCTCTTGCCTCGTAGCAGTTAACTTACCAGCCAGGTGTCTAGTAACTCATTGGAAAGGCGATTTCAACCTGAACAATGATCTCGAAAGTGGAAAATAAAAAAGAGGCAAACAAGATCCTCTTGTTGTAAAGGAATAAGGACTATGATTATTATTGATTGGTTAAAGAAGAAAGCAAATAGAAGAAAGCGGATTATTTAAGAGAGTGCTAGAGGGAGGTGAATAGCGCTATCTTTTTAGAGTTTTCTCGATTTTCGTAAACTCATTGAATATTTTCATTTGTTCATGAATTAGAGAATGTTGCATCGGAAAATAAGAATCACGAACAGAATAAGAACATAAGAAGAACACAATTTTTTTTTACTTAGTTAACAACCAAAGGCTGCTACTCCAAGGCCCATGATCTTTGATCGTTTATGCATGGACAATCCACTAATTAACTCCTTCCTTATGGAGAGGACTTGTAACTATTTACAAAACAGAATCACGATAAAAACTTTATCGTAAAAACTAAATGCATACAATAAATCGTTACCCAAATTGGAGAAAGAGATGAAGCTTGTGGTGCGAACTCCAATGTTACGACGACTTCTAGGGTAATCCTTCGCGCGCAGATTGCCGTCGAATTGCTATGGAATGCTTTCAATTGATGTCTGGAAGTCTGCTGTCAAAGCTCTTTTATAAGGCTTTCCAAGCGCCTGGATTCTCCTTCCAGGTGCTTCCACGACGTCCGCCGATCCGCCATCGACGCTGCTGACTCAACACTTTCAGTTGCTTGGATTCCCCTTCCAGTCGACTCTGTACTGATGTGGAAGTTCTGGATGAACTTTGACTTCCACTGTGATTATCTAAACCCAAGTCGCTTGGATTCACTTTCCAAGCGCCTGGACCATCTGATCGCCTGAATCCCGGATAGAGTGGCCTGGAGTCAAAATTCTCACCTCTCCAATCTGCATTACAAGTTAGTCTAAAATTCAAAGTAACAGAATTGGATTAACAGTTTTCAAATTGTTAAGTGGTCTTAACTTTAGGTTTCCAGTGAAATCCTGGGTTAGACCGACGGCTACTGTTCCACTCCAGGAACACACCCTTACCCACTCCTCTTGGAAGAATTTACCTGACTTGCTATCCGGACTTGTTGGACTTTCCGCTTAGCCATGGTCCTCGGCCTGTAGGATTTGATGCTAGGCTACTGGTCCACCTGACCGCCTAGACTTCCACCAAGCATCCGGTCCTTCTAACTTGTTTGGATTTTTGTCATGCTTCCCCGTCCTCCTGACCTGCCTAGACTTGCACCTGGTGTACTTAACCTTGCTAAGACTTCTGCCTGATCCTCCAAACCAGGACTTGCCTTTGCATAGTTACAACTAGGACTTACTTTGCCTAGCCTCAACTAGGACTTTCCTGTGCTCTCTGCACATTAGATAAACTTGTCAGTATACAACACACACTTAACTTGAATCTTATGCTATCATCAAAATCAAGGTTCGATCATCTAGTATTCCCCGCACCAATAATCTCTCCCTTTTTGATTTTGACAACACGAGTTTCAAGTTAAGAAAATAACTTATAATAAATAAGAATTTAGTCATGATCAACATTCAATAATATTTCATGTAATGTGCAAATGAATATAAAATAACTATCTTCCCCTGCTTTCAGGGCTGCCCCTAAATTCATACTTATTTTGAAATAATCAAAATTTGAAAAACTTTTAGTTCACTCCCCCTAAACTTGACATGGTTAGTTTTGATCAGATTGATACAAAACCATTCAAGTCCTTAAAAAAACTATTCAGATTGCTACTAACCTAGCTTTATTTCTTACTACCTCCCCTTTTTCATCTGTTTTGTTTCTAAAAACCCATTTGGTCGCTATTATGGACTTATTTTCAGGTTTGAGAACTAGATCCCATACCTGATTTCTTTCAAATTGAGCTAACTCTTTTTGCATAACTATTATCCAGTCAGGATCTGGTAGTGCTTCTTCTATTGTCTTAGGTTCAATCTTTAAAATCAGAGCTATCTGACTTAGGTTTCTATAGTATGATCAGGTTTGAACTCCTATGGTCGGATCACCCAAAATTTGGTTAGTTGGGTGACTAGTGTTGGTGAAGGTGCACTAGGTCTAGCTCTAGAGTTTCGATGTTTGACAATACACCTAGGTCTGATCAGTTTGACCAAGGGTTGATCCAAATAGGACCTAATGTTTATATGTGAGTGCAGTCTAGTTAGGTCAATTTGACCAAAAGACTAACGAGAAATCCTAGTCGGTTAGACTAGGCAGTGAAAGACCTGATTTGGAAGATTGGACAAGGAAGTCCTGGTGAGTGAAACTAGGCAAGGAAAGTCCTAGGTTTAGGCTAAGCAAAGGCAAGTCCTAGTTTAGAGGATCAGGCAGAAGTCTTAGCAAGGTCAAGTGTACCAGGTGCAAGTCCAAGTAGTGTCAAGGGGACCGGGAAGCATGATAAAAATCCAAGCAAGTCTAGAGGGCCAAGGCTTAGTGGAAGTCTAGGCGGTCAAGTGGACCGGTAGCCTAGCAGCAAATCCTGGGGCCGAGGACCATGGCTAAGCGAGAAGTCCAACAAATCTTGTTGGCAAAACTTCTCCTGAGTAGAGTGGGTAAGGGCGTGTTCCTAGTGTGGAAACAGTAGGCATCAGACTAACTCAGGATTTCATTAGAAATCCGAAGTTAGACCCATAGGGTAAGGCTTAGGTTGTTTGTATATTTGTATGCTTGTCTTGCAGGAACTAGGAGCTGGAAGCAAAATGGAGAAAGCATAAGTAAAGCAAACAAAGGCAACCAAACCAAGCCCGAGGTCAACGCAGGTCAAACCTGAGTTGACTGGATCCAAGCGCTGATAGGCTCCCATAAGAGTATGATTATCGTCAAGTAATAAAAGATATCGAACCACATAGACTATGGAATTGATCACTAGACTAGCACAAAAAGAGTTACGAATGAATGAATTTTGGTGTTGAGGTCAGAAAGAAAGAGAGCTGAAGGACCTAATCCTCGAACGAAAAGGAATCAATTATATAGCAGGTATGGGAAATGATCCTAGGATTTTGGATTCCTTAAGAAGATGGTTGATGTACCAGGGACGCTTTACTATTCCTTAATGTTTATATCAATGCAGGGATTCTAACCAAGCTACCCAATTAGACCTCGTCAGGCTTCATCGGAATTAAATCATGATCCTCTTATGCTACGACTACTAATTGGAGATGATACCCAATAGTCCGGTTAAGATTTACCTTCTGTCATAAGGTGCCCCAGTGATACGTATCGGATATCCTACCCTTTGTCATTGAGTATCCAATTAAGGACCTCTTCCTAGTAATTAATAACCATTAGTTATCCCTCATAAGAATTTATTACAGTTTAAGAATCTCCTCGGAAAGTCCGGTTAAGATTTACCTCCTATCACAAGGCGTCCCGATCATATGATCCTAAGATTTCCTATAAACCATAATTCACTCCCATCCACATGAAATCAAACCTTCATAAAATACCACCAAATAAACACAATGCATAAATTCATATAACAAAATATAATTATGCCATAGAAAATAGCAAATAGAAAATCCATTGAGTACAATCATCTATTACATCTCAATTTCTCCTACATCCTAGAATCTAAGAGATCTACTCCATGACGGAGGAAATACAATTCGAGGAGGAAGAAAAGGAATTCATCTTTGATCTAATATCCAAGAAAGAAAAGGAGAAAGACTTATCAATATGTGTGGATCTTCCTTGAATTGTGATTTCTTTATCGGCGGTGGATGGAAACGTCGGAGTAGCCCCGGAAAGATGGATGTAATGGTGAATTCCCCTTCGGAACGTGGTTACGGCTCCTCCTTGTTGTCCTCTCACGACCTTCCTAATAGGAACCATAAGTATACGGCCGTCATCAAGTAATAAAAAGATCGAATCCACAGGGACTGTTGATAGCTATAGTGATGTCACAAGGCTAGTATTCTAGACTTTGAGGGGAGTGAAATGGTTGAGGATTTTGAGTATGGTAGAGAGAGATATTGGCTTGGAGGTTTATGGGATGAGATGGATAAGTTTAGGATTTTAGTTTCACATCAATGCTAGGTGACATCCCTAATTCATGTTTGTTCCCTTACTCTCAATGTTTACCACCTTGTGACGATTCTAACCAAGATACCAACTCGACCTCGTCAGACTTTGTCGGAATTAAATCATTAATCCTCTAACGTTACGATTACTAGTTTAGGACGATACCTAGATAGCCTAGTCTCCCGCTATCACCGGGCACTCCAGCAATACTACTGGTATACTAGGGTGTTGTCACTTTGTGCCTTACTCCATATTTGATCAATAGTTTCTCAAACTATTTTTCTATGAAGTCCGATCCCCCATCACTGATTACTACTTTAGGGACTCCAAACCTGAGAAATATATTCTTCTTGAACATCTTGATCATTGTGGTACTGTCACATTTAAGAGAAGTGATAGCTTCGACCCATTTTGACATATAATCTACTGTTACGAGGATGTAATTATTTTCACAAGATGATGGAAAGGGTCCCATAAAGTCTATTCCCCATACATTAAAAAGTTCAACTTTGAAAATAGAGTTCTGGGGCATTTCGTGACGTTTGGAGATATTACCCATCCTTTGGCAACTATCGCAGTGAATAACGAATTATTTAGCATCCTTGAATATATTCGGCCAATAAAACCCTGCTTGCAAAACTTTTGTCGCTATTTTCCACCCTCTATGATGTCTCCCATATGGTGATGAATGACAATGATGTAGTATTTGCTCTATCTCTTCCTCGGGCATGCATCTACGAATTATTGTATCCCCACATTTCTTATAAAGATAAGGATCATTCCAAATATATTGTCTGACATCTGCAAGGAACTTCTTCTTTTGTTGATAGGAGAAATGCAGTGGTAGAATATCACATGCTAAGAAATTAGTTATATTTGCATACCAAGGTGCCTTTGTACTTGTGATTGCCATAAGATGTTCATTTGGGAAGCTGTCATTAATAGGCATAGGGTCTTCAATCACGCCATGTTTCTCTAAATGTAATCTGCACAAATGATCTGCAATAACATTTTCAGCTCCTTTTTTATCTTGAATTTCAATGTCAAACTCTTGAAGCAATAAAATCCATCTGATTAGCCTCGGCTTAGCATCTTTTTTGTTGTACAAATATCTGATTATTATGTGGTTAGTATACACTATCACTTTTGATCCCACTAGATAAGACCTGAATTTATCAAACGCGAAGACAACATCTAGAAATTCTTTCTCTGTAGTAGCATAGTTAATTTGTGCTTCATCTAGTGTTTTGCTAGCATAGAAGATGGAATGCAACACTTTATCCTTCCTCTGTCCCAAGAGTGCTCCTACAGCATAGTCACTAGCATCACACATAATTTTAAATAGTAATTTCCAATCTAGTGCTTGCATTATAGGTGCAGTTACTAGGACCTTCTTAATGGTGTAACAAGCTTCTAGACATGCCTGATCAAATTGGAATTCTACGTCTTTAATCAAAAAATTTGTCAATGGCTTAGAGATCTTTGAGAAGTCTTTTATAAAACGTTGGTAGAATCCTGCATGCTCTAGGAAACTCTTTATCCCTTTCACGTTCGTAGGTGAGGGAAGTTTTTCAATTACTTCTACTTTTGCCCTGTCTACCTCTATTCCTTGTCCTTAAATTCTATGTCCCAATACAATTCCATCATTCACCATGAAATGATACTTCTCCCAATTAAGAACCAAATCAACATGTTCACACCTTTACAGGACCTTGGAAAGGTTGTCTAAACATGCATCAAAATCAGATCCATGTTGGGAATCCTATGTGATAAAAATAAAAATCGCAGTGGAAATTAGAATCCCTCGAGTGATCCATGCGAAAGATTCATACAAATTAAAACTAAAAAATAAGGTCCTATCTAATAGGGTATACCTTCGTTGCGTGCGTTTCACTTATCACGCTTGTCCAAGGTGTGTCGGATCTCTTGCACGTTCAAGTGTACGTGCCTCTATGTGTATCCACACTAACACTCTTTCAACTTTTGGAGAAGATTTAGGTTGTGCTAGCAACCTTTAAGAGAGAATTTGGCCAAGCAAGAAGAGGGAGGGAGAAGAATGAACCAACCAAGAGTTTTGCAAGAGAAAACTCTTTTATACTCATGCCATGAATACCAAAGGTTTTTAGGCTTTTGGTGTTCCTTATCAATGCATGATTAATCCTATTAATCAAGCATGATAACTCTCATGCATGTAATCTCCTCCTCTTCATTGCATAATTAATCCACATTAATCATACATGATGAATCAAATCCAATTTGAGTCTAACTCAAATTCAACTCATGCATGATAACTTCCATGCATGTAACTTCCTATTCTTAATTACATGATTAATCTACATTAATCATGCATGATGAATGATGAGCTAGGGTTTCTTGCATTTTAATTGATTCAATTTTTGAGTTTTGCATTAAAATAATTATTTATTGAATCGATTTGATCATGTTTGTGCTATATTATATAAATTGAGGCTTGATTAAAATTTTCATGATTTAATGGCAATTTTTGTATTAATTTGATTTTAATTGATTTTAGGGTTCAAATCGGATCCAACTCGAGCTCAACCGCGGTCAAATCGAGTCAAATTTGCCAAATTGATCAAGCCCACATGGAGGACATGACCTAGCTCAAGTTTGATCAAGATCCCTAAATTTTTTGGAAGCCCTAAGCTGCCCTAAATCCCAGATCAAGCCTGCATCGTCAGATCAAAAATCAACGGTCCAGATTAATCAATTAATCAGCCGTATATAAGCTGAGACATTAATCGATGAACAGTGCCACCCGATACTGTTCATCGTCCCGCGAGAAGCAATGCTCTGCCGCGCGACGTACGTGTAGGCGCGCCCTCGTCCACCCGAATCAATTCCATCGCCATCCTTGATCCAAGAGGAGTTCGAATCCGGTTCTTTGGGTGAAATCCGGCAGCTGGAGGAGGGTCTACGGAGAGGGTTTCACCGGCGGCATTCCTTCCGATTTCTTCGTGTTCCGGTCACTTGCTGAGCAATCCGAAGGTTCGAGCCATTGGAGGGGTTCTCTGAGGTTTGGCGACCATTCCTTTAGCATCACCAAGCCAATCGGAGCAAGAAGAAGCATGGAATCCAGTTTGTGCCAGCTTAAAAGCCTCTGCGCCAGCTCTGTTTTGTGGACGGAAAGGGTTTCTTCAGACTGAGCAGTGTTCGGGTTGCAAGGAAAACACACCAACGACCACGGGAAGACTCCATACAGATCAGTGAACCCACATTGTGGATTCAACGGCGGTTTGACACCCCGCTGAGGAGAATCGAAGGAAGAAAAGAGGGATGGATGAGTTTCTGCACATTTAGTTTCTGATTTTCTGTTTAATGTTGTTTTTCTAATTTCGGCAACTTCTAAACTTCTAGATGTTAAGTTTTTATCAATTCCATTCTTAAGCAATTGTGTTAACTTAGTTTATGTGTTTAATGGCTAGTTTTCGTTTGAATTTAGATTGTTTTAGGATTTGCTTAGGAACTTAATCTGATACCTGTTTTGGCACTGTTCCGTGTCAAGTGCAGTTCCATTTGATTTGTTTCACTTGTTGAATCAAAAGCTATCAAACCCATTCGAATCTGAAAGTTCACATCTGAAAATTCACTTTCTGAAACCTGAAATCACTGTTCTGTGCCATTCTTCAAACATTGTTCCGTGCCAGCAAGTTGAGTTAAATACAGGCTTTAGGTTTTAATTTGGTTGTTCAAGTTTGTGTTGATTGTGTTGGATGAGTTGTAGTGATCAGTTGGATTGCATCTTGCTTTGATTCTTTTTAAGCTAGATTAGTTTCCTTAAACTCATTTCTTGTTTTAGTTTAGCTGTTAAAGTCCTAAATTCCTTGCATTGCATTTCTAGGTTAAGGATAATTTGGTTTCACTCACAAGTGTCATTAATTCATCTCTATTTTAATTTCTTTCATTTGCATTTTGATTTGAAAACACCAAAACCCCATTTTCATATAAAAACCCAAAAAGAACGACACATAAGCTTGATTTAAATAACTTTTCTACTAGCCCTTGGAAAAACACGACTCGAGGCCCCTATAGTTCATTTGTTTGTATTTCTCGTGGGTTTTTGATAAATTTATAGGACTATAGCTATTCTCTGTCAGCAATGGATTAGTGTTTTAACAACCAAATGACTCCGTGAATTCATAATTTTTTTTCGGCTCCAACTTCCAAGTGATTCACGATCCTATCCAATTATTTTTTTTATCAGTTTAATTCCACTAATTTAACTTTTGCTTTCTAAATAATCGAGTTGATGACAAAGTCGGGACATTAACAATTCTTAATGCCGTACTCGTAGCAATTTTGAGTAATTAGCCATTAATTAGTCTTTTCGCTTTCCAATTAACGTCCGAACCAATGCAAAATTTTTAAAAAGATTTATGAAATAAAAAAATTGAAAAAAAATTCTGATCATTATCGATATAAATTTGAGATTTTTAATTTAAAAGCAGCAGTGAAAATGTAAAATTATTTTTTTCTTTGAAATTAATGGGTGGATTAATAATTAATTAAATGAGATTTGGAATTTATAGGAAGATTTTTTAATTGTGAAAAATAATAAATTTTTATGTATTTGATATGATATATTAAAAATTATAAAAAAATTCATTTAGTATTCTAACCTTCCTCAAACGGGAAAAGCGGTGCGCGCATGGGCTTTCCTGGTAATTGATTTAAAATCCGGTGGTTCAAATGCCCGTGTGCGCGTTGGAATTCGGAAACCGAGCGAGTCGTGCGGGCATTCCTCCGTTTCATGGCGATTTCACGTGACGAAGCGACACCAACTAGAACAGGATCCGCGACGGCGTCCTCCGACCTCCTCCGCCGACGTCCCACGGCCACCGCCACCGCCACCCCGGGAGCCGTGCCAAAATCCCCTGCGAGGGCGACCTCGGGCGGGTTTTTCGGAGAGGAATCCAGCGTAGGGAGCAGCTCCGATGGGGAGGTGTGCCATCGGGTGGGCGGAGGCGATGGTCGAGTGGACGAAGAGGAGAGGAGGTCGATGACTTCGAACGACAAAGAGCACGAAGATGGAATCACAAGGGGAAAGGGTCCGGCAACCGATGGCGAGGTCCGGGCCATGTTCTTGTACCGGGCGTCGGCTCCGGCGCACCAAAGAATCAAGGAGAGCCCATTGAGCTCGGATGCTATCTTCAAGCAGGTAGACTACTTTTCTGCATTTCTATGTGATCAGGTCAGTGGTCACTGACATCGACCAACATTTTTTTTTAAAACATAATGAACGAGATCATGTTACTTTAAGCCGCATTTGAGGAATATTTTAGCTTCTAGTTATTAGTATATTTTGATTATATGGGTTCTTCCATTCCATGCACACACGTCCCTAGCACTCTAGTTATGTAGATATTGGGCAAACCAATCTATCCAGAGTCCGCATCACCACCTGCAAGGGGTGAATAGGGAATAAGAAGGGTGTTGACTTCAGCAAGATGGCTGCTCAGGCCCACTACTCTCCTGCCCTAGGTTCCAAAGTCGTATAGGATCTAATACTGGGATAGATTTGTACTGATTATGTCCCAAATTGCTTGGGAAGCTGAAGTAGGATGTTTTGCTACTTTTTTTTTTCATGATTTTAGTAAGTTTTCAATTGTTTGGCTAATTTTTTTTCACCCTGGTGCATTCTAGATCCTAGGAGATATCTTTGGATGTGTTTGGAGTCTACTAAATATCATATTGCTAGTAGAAAAAAGAACTTGTTTTTCACAATGCAGTTCCATCAAGCGCTAAAGAGTGAGACGTACAACTACTGGATATTCCATTCGCTATATAATTCATTTTTATAAAGTAATAGATATAAGAAGGATTAGTCTGAGCATCAACTTCGCAAAGGAAGACAATGTATACTCAAAACTTTGTTCACTATGAGATTGTTACAAACCAACAGACGTATGGATATAATCGACGTGACAACTTGCAGAGCAAGACATATTTCTGTTTTCTTTAATTTTCTCTGTTTTATGATAAGTATTTATTCTAACTAATTTCCTTTTGCATTATAGAGCCATGCAGGTCTACTTAACCTGTGTATAGTAGTGCTGATTGCAGTCAATGGAAGGCTTATCATTGAGAACTTGATGAAGGTTGGTTATTTCTCGCTCCTTCCCCCAACTTGAATGTAAAAGTTTTTCTCTATCCCTCATTTATGTTTCAAATGCCAGTAGAATCAGCAGGATAGTTTTCGTGCTGTGGCTCTTCATATGTTTTTGCGCACTGCATGACGTACACTGATCAGTGGACACTGTTTGCCTTTTGCAGTATGGTTTACTTATTCAGGCTGGGTTTTGGTTCAGTTCAAAATCATTGAGAGATTGGCCACTTTTGATGTGTTGGTAAAATATCAGTTTCAACTGCTAATTCCTAGCACAGTTATGTTTTATCTGACATTCAAATTTCCAGCTTTACTCTGTCCCTTTTCCCTCTTGCTGCATTTTTGATCGAAAAACTGGCATGGAGAAAGCTTATATCTGAACCAGTAAGTTGGTTATCTTCTGATGTATCCAATTATCTGCACTGATCACTAGTTCTTTTTGGATGAATGAGTGTTTGCATTGGATCACTTCTGAACTACATATTTTGTCTCCGAGATGTGTCTATTTTATTAGCAGCAACTAGTATATTTTTTAAATCAAAATTTTCTCTTGATCATTTTACTAAGTCACATGGTTTGATATTTTTTTAAAAGTGATAAATGACAGGAGATCCTCCATGTATAACCCTAATGGATTAGAAAAACATGATCAAATTATAAGGTTTACATTGTTTACCAAATAGAGTAATCATATTAGTTGATTGGAAATGTGACTAATGCTTAAAGGATTGGTTGAATCATCTAAATTTTCTTCCTGCCTATGCATAGAACTATACTAGAATGTTTCTTTTCCATTATATTGCTGGATGACATATACCATTAGTTGTATGCAATGAGAATCATATTCTAAAGTTTTGGTTGCCTGCATTTGGAAATACCATTGAGTGTATGCTTTTAAATCTCCAAGATCTTATTAAAAAAACCTCTAGCCTATTGTTGTTGAAGCCACTTCCAAATGTAGATAAAATGGCTTCGTCTTTGAAAGCCACTTCCATGATTTAGTTAAAATGGGTTTCAAGTTTCAACTCATAAATTTATTGATTGAATGTTGCGGTCCAAGTTGAATTAGCCCAAAACTTGGTTAGGGATCTGATTGTAATGACCATATATTAAAAGGTGCGAAGTGTAAAGTTACAATAATGAAACATGGTATCAGAACTATCTATGATTGATATATCATCTCTATCCTGAGCCAAGCCTTCCCTGATGAATAACCTTCTCGTAAACAAGGTCCTTCAATGCACATGTAGCTTGTGATTCCAATATCTGCATAACCTATCTGCATGTCCAAGTTTGGAAAGAGTTGTGTGATTCTTGTACCAGCCTAGATTGGCATGGCAATTATCCTCGCCTTTGCAGAAGGCAAATTTTCTTCCCTTTGTGAGTTCTTCACACGATAACCGTTGCTAAATTTGCTTCCTCTTGTAGTTGCTCTTCGTGAGTCCTTAACAAAACAATCACTGTTGCCTGCACTATTTATCTATTGCCTATACATGAACAACAACTGCAGTGTATTGGCTTGCTTTCTTGTCCGTCTTTAGTTTTTGGTACATTCATTGACAAATGACAAGTTCCTTCAATCCCAAAATTTTAGATTCTGTGATACTTCAAGGTTGGCTCCTAGTGTTGATCTCCCAAGCCTTTTAAACTCTCTTGGTTATCACTTAGAAGATGATAAAGTAGAATTATGCCTTATGGGCTTGCATAATCCAGATTTGCTTCAGGGTCTGGTAGACCAACTCATTATCTAGTTTGCTAAGTTCTTGAGACCACAAAAGCTTTATGGACAAGATTGATACCTAGTTAACCACACTCCTTTTGGTAATTGATTGATTTTGTCTCATGAACTCATGAGTATATCCTATTCTTTTTCTCTTGCTATAAGACTTGAACATAGAATTGGAACCTAGAATTGGGACATGCATGCTGGTTACCTTTCTTGAGCATATGATATGATTGATGATTTCTGGCAATTGCGACATTCAAGCACTGAGATGACTACATATTCACTAATTTCAAGCATTTCATATTGATTTCGGAGACATTTCTAGATCATGCCACTTTGACAAACTCTTCACCATCATATTCTTTCACATTGTCCATCAATAGGCAACTCCTCCATTCCACCCATGTTGGATATTTACATATGGATGTTGCGGGCTTCTGCTACATCCTTACCATATCTATTCCCACAAGATGGTCATTCTTGTAGCTTAATTGCCAATTGATCTGCCTCATAGTATTGGAGGTTGTTAGCAATGCTTGTTGGTGGAGAAGTCAGGCCTAAGCATTCACCTTGTAGGAGATTTAGATGCGTTAAGGATGTTTGCTACTCTCTTCATGACTGGCCACTCGACTATCCTTTAACATTAGCTTATATGGACAGCCAAATATTGCTTCCCAAGAGGATCCATTAGTCCCCACCCACTTTAGATTTAGTTCCATAAATGTAATTCCTTTGGAGCTATCTTTAATTCAAGCTATTGCTAGTGTCTCATGTCGACTAGTTATCTGTGGCTCATGTAGATGTATTTATAACCTACTTATTTCATAGATCTTGATCTTCCTCTTAGATTCTTGTTTATTATCCATTAATAAACTAACTAAATCCTTGCCTTAGTTTTGATTGAGCTTATTATATGTTAGTAAACTTGTTAAATTCTTAATTTGTCTCTAAATTGTCTCATAACATTTAGTGTCGCATTTATTGTCATTAAGGATTTGAGGATGAGCAAGGTGATTAATATAGGACATGAGTCTCAAGGATTCTACTAGTTAAATGCATCATTATCATCTTTTGCTCTTGTCATCACCCAGTCACTTATGCAAATATATAATCACCTTGCTCATGCTAGTATTGGTTCCCAGATTTTCTAACCTTTAATGTTTGTCTCCAATCTCGAGAATGCATTTTTCAGTATTCGGGCCATCATTGACAATTATAAGTCCATTATTTCCTGTGGTTACCTATTCACTATTACTACGCTACCTAAGATGTGGGTTCCTTCTGTCCAAAGTGGAACAAATCTTTCATTAGTA
The DNA here is from genome assembly GCF_044706935.1 of Curcuma longa. Lineage (NCBI taxonomy): Eukaryota > Viridiplantae > Streptophyta > Magnoliopsida > Zingiberales > Zingiberaceae > Curcuma > Curcuma longa. The sequence continues at coordinate 1,369,301 of NC_133876.1, read as the reverse complement.
TGGGAGAGGTTGTTGTCTCTTCTCCACACCATTGCCCTACTCCCTGTGGAATCTAATTCATAGGCTTGTCAAACAAACTTTGTTGTGGCCAACCCTTTCCACTTTTGGCTCAATTTCTGCTGCAACTTTCCCACAAATTGTGCCAACTTTATAGTGGTATTTTCTCAACAGATTACAATATGCCAGCTCTGACTGCAATAGAGAACATGACTAGAAGAAGTCAAGTTGATTGGAATTTGGATTTATTTGAATGAAGTTAAAGTTGTTTAGGAGTTTAACCTAGTTATTCAACAAAAATGAAGAGTTATGATGGATGGTGAAGCTTGGGTTCCTTCGTTTGTTGAGTGGAAAAAGAGGCTCCCACAGAGTCACACTATAGAGTTTGAGTAAGCTTAGTAGAGCAAGCCTTAAGAGGGGGAGTAAGCTGAAAGAAAGGAGTTGGGAAGTGACATTATGCATTACATTAAAGGATGTCGAAGGTAGTTGAAGGCTCATTTCTCATTCTCTTTTTGAATTACTTGAAACAATTGACTAAAAGCATTCTTTAGAGGGTAGTTAGTCATCATAGAACAAGCATAACATATATTCATTCATTTATCTTGATAAATGGCAAACAAGCATATCAAGTATATACATTCAATTCTAAACACTGGGGTCGTCTCATTGGTTGAAATGAGGTTAAAAGTGTGTTACATTCCAAAGTGAGGCTAAAGAGTGTCTGAGCTAGAGAAAACTTGATGCCTTGCACGTGTTCCAAGAGAGCCTCAATTTGTTGGTGGTATTGTCTTTTATAGTTTCTAAAACTGAGTGCCCATCCTAGAGCCTCTTGCCAGGTGTCGCTTAACATTGGTGGGTTCAACTATTTCTGTTGTTGTCCGTGACCCTTGGATGCCGAAGGCATCCTTGGGATGATCACGTAGTTCTTACGGGATGGAGACAACGGGGTCGGTCCATGAATTTTCTTTCCTTTTGTGTTGCTCTAGGATGGACTCTATTGATTCCTCATATCAACTCCTATTTATACAACCTTGTATACGTGTCTTCCATCCAATGGTCAGTTGCACTTTGTTGTTTTACCAACAACTCAGTGTTTTGGTATTAGAATATATATTTTTTATCCTCTCTGTCAATGTGCTATTCAAAGGTTAGAGGGATTATTGTCTCCATGCTTCGTTGACAATTTTCAAAGTTTTGCTTTGTTTGTTTTTAATTTTTATAATCATGGTCTTAGTTAATGATTTTGAGGAGTCAATATGGTTATTGGTGCAGGGGATTTAATCCTACACTGCTTTGAGGTTTAAATGTGTCATTAGTCTTATATATTCCCTTATAATAGGCATCTTTAATCAATGCAATAGAATACGGGCTTTCTTCAAGCTTAATTGTTGTCTTTTTCTTTATTAGCCAGAGTGGAGACATCTACGAAGATGTTTCCCCTATTTTTGGAATTGCTATTGAACAAGCATGCGTGCTTAACATTACAGGTCATGCGTGCTTGCATCATGGTCATAGCAGAGCTTCTTTGCATGTGTATGCATATTACATTGCAAAGTAAAATCTCTTGCTTTTGTTTATTTAGCAAAGAGGATAACTTTTCAAAATGTTTTGGTAAATGATAGGAACATGTTTGATGTTAGTGGGCTGAGCTCATGCATGCCTAGATACCACTTGGATAGTGTTTTTGTAGTCTAGATCTAATGTCAGCAGATTTAGGTATTCTAGGTGCCAATGCTTTGATTCCCATTCCTTGGATTTGATTGATTTAAGTTCTTTCCTTTTGCTCCACTACCTTCTAGCAGTTATTTATTTTGCATTATATTATATAGTTCATACCACTTATTGCCATCATTGTGATTGTATGCAGCTGGTCATCACTTTTCATGCGATAATAACTACATCTGCAATTCTCTATCCTGCCTTTATAATTCTTAGGTAAGAGTTCCCAGTTGCAAGTCTGATTCTTGCTTGTTTATTCTTTTGTTTGCGATTCAATTTCAATGGTTCCAACCTATACAACTTTGTCTGAAATTGCTCTCTTGTTTGATAACCTGATAAACATAATTATTTCCCTATTTTTTATAATATATATATATATATATATATATATATATATATATATATATATATATATATATATATATATATATATATATATGATAATTCACAAAAGAAATCTCTTAATTAAAAAAATATTACAAGAGGTAAACCCTATTTATAATTAGGGCTCTATTCTAGGAAGTAAATCAAGATTCTATTCTAAGGACTAATTTGTGTTTTAGGTAAAATACAAATTAGGACACCAAATCACCCCTAACTATATTTACAATATTCTAACGGATACCAAATCATCCCTAATTATATTTACAATATTCTAACACTCTCCCTCAAGCTGGAGAATATAAATTATATGCACTCAGCTTGTTACATATGTAGTCAATTCGAGAATCTCTTAGTGCCTTAGTGAATATATCTGTTAGTTGATCATGTGAGTTAACAGAATTAGTAGATATTTCTCCAGATATGACTTTTTCTCTGACAAAGTGACAGTCGACTTCAATATACTTTGTCCTCTCGTGAAAAACTGGATTCGAGGCGATATGCATGGCGGCTTGGTTGTCACATATAAGTGACATTTGTGTAACCTCTCCAAATCTTAGCTCTTGAAGCAACTGTTTGAGCCATATAAACTCTTGACTAGCTATGATCATAGCTCGATATTCTGCCTCTACACTGGATCTTGCCACAATATTCTGCTTTTTGCTTTTCCAAGAGACAAGGTTATCACCGACAAATATACAAAACTCAGAAGTAGATCTCCTATCAATGGGAGATCTTGCCCAATCTGCATCAGAATACCCTACGACTCGAGTATGCCCTTTGTCTCCATACAAAAGATCCTTTCCTGGAGTGTCTCTGATATAGCAGATAATGTGAGTCACAGCATCCCAATGTTCCTTGCATGAAGAGTTGAGAAATTGACTTATTACACTAACTGCAAATGAGATATCCAGACGAGTAACAGTAAGGTAGCTTAGTCTCCCTACTAATCGCTTGTATCTTTCAGGATCTGGAAGAGACTCCCCTTGATTTGGCAGGAGCTTGACATTAGGATCCATGGGGTTGTTAACTGTCTTTGAGTTTAACATTCCTGTTTTTTCTAGAATATTCATTGCATACTTCTTTTAGGATATGATAATCCCATCTTTTAAACTGGGCTACTTCTATCCCCAAGAAATATTTGAGTTTGCCGAGATTCTTTGTCTGAAAATGTTTGAAAAGATGCTGTTTCACCTGTGAAATCCCGAGATGATCACTAACTATGATAACAATATCATCAACATAAACTACTAAGTAGATGCAACTAGTAGATGAGTGGCGATAAAAAATAGAATGGTCAGTCTCGCTCCGAGTCATGCAAAATTGTTGAATTACAGTACTAAATCTACCGAACTATACTCTGGGAGATTGTTTGAGGTCATATAAAGATTTCTACAGGTGACATACAAGACCAGAAGACTCCTCTGAGCAAAAAAACACGGAGGTTGTTCCATGTAGACTTCCTCGAGCAGGTCACCATGTAAACACGGAGGTTGCTTCATTATTTTTAAATATTTTTAATTAATTTTTTGAAAATAATTATGTAAGCATATATAATCCATTTTATCTATTTATTTATGTAAAATTACAAATATATGAAATCCACAGGATGGATGCACCGACTTCTATAAATAACAAAAAGCTCTAAGTGTCAACAAATCAACATGCTGCACTCGAACTCATATCTACAAATACAATACGAAAATAATTCAAAACTTAAAACTCAAAATAATATCTAAGAATATAATAACATAAGACGGATCAATTCTTGATTCTGCTATCTCGATTTTACACGACATCTATTTCTACTATCGAATAACAAATTTATTTAAAATAAAATCTATATCTCACAACTTTCCTTTGGGCGACAAAACAATGGGGATGTTTTGTTGATACTAAGCGCTTGAGCCAATTGAACCTAAATAAATATCGTGATTAGTTAATCGAATCAATTATTTCTCCAATATCGTTTATGCCAATTCCTTACCAATTTTACCGTTACTTAGCTGTCATGGAAATGCTAACCTTGTTGAACGAAGATTCAAAAATGAGGAAAATCAAGTAGTTGACTGGCTTCTCTCTTGACTCGATGATAAACAGCAAACAGGCAATAGAAGGGCTGGTGGTTGGAACAAAAACAACAAAGTTGGTGCTGTTGTTGGTGCTCGCTGGAAAACTAGGAGGGAGAGCTACTGTTGTTGGAAAGAGGAAGAGAAGAAGCTGGAATTGAGGCCGTTGTTAGTGGCTTGTTGTTGATGAAAATAAATAGAAGGAAACTGCTATTGCTCTTGCTATGGTAAAAACAGGAAGAGGAGAGGCTTCTGCAGCTAGAAAAGGGCACTGGAAACAGTGAGGGAGAACTTTTCCTTCTTCGTTGGTGGCCTTGGATGACTCCGGTGGTGGCCCTGGCTAGCTCTGGCATCTACTGCAGCAATGATGGGAGGAGAGGAAAAAAAAAGGGGCAAAAAAAGGGGCCGCTGAATTTGCTGGAGAAGAGGAGGAAAGGAAGAAAACTGCTTCTTGTTGCTGGAAATAGGAAGAACAGACAAGAAAAACTGTTGTTGCTGGAAAAACTGGAAAAGCAGAAAAGAAGGTTGGGGCTTCCTGCTGTGGATGGAAGAAAAGGAAAATTACTGTTGTGACTTGTTCTTCCTGCTGTTGGTCTATTACTTGACAAGATGGTTGGCTAAGAGATGAATGGAAAAAGGGCAGCACTTGATGTCTGGACCATTGCTGCAGTAACTTGTTGTGAAGAGAAGAAAAAGAAGGGAAGCTGCTGTTTAGTGGTTGGAACCGGCCCTTGCTGCTGTTGTTGAGTGGCAGGAATTGTGGGAAAGAAGAGGAGAGGAAGGCTTAGGGAAGAGAAGGAGAAGATATAGGAAGAGAGATCAGGACACGTGAAAAAGAGGAGGAGGTGGCGCACTGGCGCTGTTGCGTGCCTGAGAGAGAAAAGAGGAAAGAAAAGTTTTCTCAAAAATTTCCCAACTTGTTTTAGATCAAATGAACTAGTTTGACCCATTTAAAATTTAGTTCGATCATAACTTGAGCAAATCAAATTTAAATTGACCCCGGTTTAAATCAATGTAATTTAAATCTCCGTGCCTGCCCCATGGATTCAATTTGAACCTAATATGACCTCAACTCTACACCTAAATCTCATGTTTAATGATTCGATTTGTTTTAATTTTGTCAATTCAAAATTTTTATTATTCCATATTTTTATCAGTTTTTTTTTTTTGCATTTATAAAAATTGATATTTAACACATACAGCTTCTTGTATGTGTGTAATCCAACAAGATCATGACAAGAACATCGAAAAACCTTTGTTAAAGTGGAGGAATAGAAAATTGTATTGCTTGTATTGATGGACACCAACTATTGAGGAACTCAACGCAAACCAAAAATCGAATACATCTGTGTGGGATGAAGCCTATATTCATACTCAATCAGAATTATCAATATCCAACTCTATATAACTAAAATAAATATCACAAATAGAAGAAAACATTGACAAGAGCATCACAATAAAAATAAAAATACAAATAAGGATTTGGAAATAATTGACGAAGCATGTAGACAATATTTCCTTATTCCCAAATAGCATGTCAATAAAGAGGAGAGAGAGATGCCAAGAATAGGTATCTTGAATTGTCCTTTCCCTAAGGTGACCCATACAACAACATGCAACAAATAAAGGAAAAAATTCAACGAGAGAGAGACTAAAATGATAAGATTGATCCCAAGAAGCCTAGTCACTTGAGTGAGTTTTTCCTTGTAGACTATAGAGGTGTATAGAAGCACACAGCACATATGAATTGGGAGAGGATATTCAATCAAAGATAGTTGTGGACTACTAAAGAGAATGGAGAAAGACCTCATGAGAAGATGGGTATCATGCAAAGAAGAAGAAGAAGAAGAAGAAGGCTGTTGAAGATTTAAGGACATTAGAAAAGGGAAGAGAAATAGAAGGAATCCATGGACAAATAGAAATTAATTTTTTTTATTTGAGTGAAGACATTAGATCTAATAACAAATAACATGTTAAAATAAGGAAGAGTCTAGAAGAGGAAGAAGAAGCTTCTTCTTTTAATGGAAACTTTATTGGAGATTGTTATGGGCTCATGTGGAAATTTGTAAACTATAAAGGGATTTCATATTTGTTAATAATACATATAGAAAAGTTGAGGGGTGTGTGTGAGAAATAATTTCCCCCTAAATTGTAAAATGGTAGTAGAGCTGCTTGTTTCTTTGTAATTGACATAATCTCTTTGCGCTTACCTCCGGTGTTCATCTCTCTGTCGATGAAGCTCTTTGTGGATGTTGTCCTTCTATGCAACATCCTCCCTTCAATCACCTTCGTCATGACTCTTGATCAATGTAGTTCAATCACCTCTATTGCTTCTACGACCTCCATCATTGCTCATCAACGCTTGTTCCTTGCAAACCCTTCTCCCATTCTTCCATTGGCGATGATGAGCTATCATCCATGATTGTCACCTTTCTAATGAGATTATGCATCCTCATGCTCCATGTCACTTGCTCTAGTGTTAATCAAGTCCACTTTGAGACAAAGGACAACATGCTTGTGGTGCTTACCCTTCTTAAGGATCATGACACATTGAAGCTCATATCATCCGCATCGTTGACCGCCATCCTTACCACCTTGATATCTAAACCAAGACTTTAAAGGACAAGTTGGAGTTCTACCGCTGGCATGGTTTTAAATCTCAAGTTGTGCCAATCGACACATGTGAAATTTCTTGTTTTGACCGATGCTCAAGAAGTTTCAGTATCCAATGCACGAGTGGATGAGTCCATTTGCAGTTCCGCTTTGGTTGTGAACATCTTCTGCATGCCTAAGTGTCTTCTATAAGGACAAAACCCTGTCGCTCAAGATGCAAGCATTATCCACCTACATTGCGAGCAGGTTTCGAGACTTATGTTGATCTCATGACTGGGGATCACTTTGATGTTGCAAGGCTTCAACAGCTAAACGCTAGGTAGCTCACACACTATATAGACAATCCTAACAATATTACAAAATGTTACATGTCTGAAAATAAAAATCAAGGATCACAACACACCGCGTAATCACTCACTCACGCCTCTAATGCTTTAAGGACTTCAGCTCCTTGAATCCACAAAGGATCAAGCAATATCTTGATCCAAGTCTCCAGTTCTCTAGTTCACTGAGCTCCTCCTCGAGCTTCAAGACAACAAGCTGATCGAAGTCATGCTCTGAAATCCATGAGCTCCATCTCTACTACTCGATCCCATCGAGTCCAAGCTCCATGAGCTCAAATGCAATCTCTAAGTCAAATCGTCACAACTTCTTGCACACTATATCAATAATAAAGGGGCTGTCTAGTGCACAAAGCTCCCGTCAATGCGGGATCCCGAGAAAGGATTGGACCACATTGGATCTATTGTAAGCAGCCTTACCTTGCATTTTGCGACACTATATCAACAATATCAAATTAAAATTAACTAACTTAAACCGTTTTGGCGACATATCAAAACAACGCTGTTCAGGCCAACTCTAGGGCAGGATTTTTTTCCCCCCAACAATATATACTTGATATACTCAAGGAAACTGATATCTTGAGAGCTAAACTAGTTAAAATCCCAATGGATCTAAATGGAAAATAATTTTAGGACAAGGAGAACCATTAATTGGTGCACAAATGCACATAAGACTTGCAAAATTGAACTACTGGATAGTTATACAGACTAATCATATAATTGAGTAAGCCTTATTAGTCTTGAAGCTCCATGCTTTGATTATTTGGAGAGATCTATAAAATTTTTATGGTATTTGAAAAATAATTTTTTTGTATTAGGATTGAGGTCACTCAAATTTATGGGCTACATTAATACTCAATATACACTCTTGTAGACAGAAAGATCTATCGAGCCATGGGCTCGTTCTAGTAGGTAAATTGAGTTTCTGAGATTGTTATATTCAAATTAAGTGCAACAAAGTATAAGGCTATGGTCCTGGCAACATGTAAGCTTATCTAGATTAAATAGTTGATGAGCATTTTGGGACATACTCCTATAGAGTGGAGAGTCTGAAGCTATGCTATGACAAACAACTTGCCATGCACATGCTTGTAACCAAGTGGTTCATGGGAGGACACAACATAGAGATTGATTTCCTATTCATCAGATAAAAGGTGAAATTCAATAAATTGTCAAGTCATTGGTTGGCATTTATTGATTAATTAGTGGATTTGCTAAGTCTTTAAGAGGTCCTAGGATCGGCTATATTGGTAACAAGCAGAGTATTTAGAGTATCTTTTAAGTCTGCTTGAGGGGAGTGGGAAGTGTTAGAGATCTACTTGTAAATAGTAGGGACTTACTCGTAATAACATATAACACATGATTTTTTGTTGATGAATAATAAACACAAATAAATGACTACCTGAGGCATAAAACTCTAATTTTTTCCCATTAATTTCTTCAGACATATTTATGTCATTCCTGAAATTTATGTTTCACTCATAATTATGACATTTGCAAGACTACTTTTCTTGTTCTATGTTGGTAGTACAACAAGTGTTATTACTCTAAAAAATTTAGGGTTAATTAAATGGTACTTATCCAGCCTCAAGATATTTTAAATCACATTTATTTTAATTACATTAAATATTTGTTCTATATTTTATAGTAACCCTATAAATTCATTCATTCTCAAAAATATTTATGATGGTAATTCACTTCCATGCTTATTCAAAAAAGATATGTATTCCCATTACCTTTTGCTTCTTATTTCAGGCTCCTGAAATTGTTTAACTTTACTCATAGACCTCCTATAGTATGAGGATGGCTCTTAGTTCATATACCTGTACTTATGTTCCACTTCCTAAAGAGATGAATACTTTACTCTTTTTTTTTTTTTTATCCCTTTTGGGTGGTATAGTTGAAAATCTCCAATCTATAACTATGGAGTAGAGAAAAATGTGAAGGTTACTCGTTGGAATATCATATCAACTAATAGAATCCTCAAGAGACTCAAGAGTTGGTTCAGGACAACACAACAATTAAATTAATATTTAGGCGGATAATTTGGTTGGTTGTTTCCATTTTAAGAATCATTATTAAGATTTAAGAGTTCTTTAGCACATCCCCCAGGAGTTGAGCCGTAGCTAAATTAAGAAATGAAAAGAATTCAATCTCCATATGTCTTCTATAAGACCAATATAATTATCAATTTAACTGTTGCTTCAGCAGAACTTTCGCTCTGCATGCTTCCAGTAGGTCCTGGTACATATATTTTGAAATGTTTGTACACATTGTGGTCTTATAAACAATATTTTTCTTTAACATATCACACTATTTCATTGTCTTGATTTTTTGGACATATTTTGGAGAAGTTCCAGAAAATTACCACTACATTATAGAATTAAGTAAGCATATGATTGCTACCAGATTGTGGTTAGATATCACTAATAAACTGTTTCATAGCAGGTGTGATTCTTCAGTTTTATCTGGCTTTGTGTTAATGTTCATTGCTAGCATAGTATGGTTGAAGCTCGTATCCTATGCACATACCAATTATGATATACGAATGCTATCTCAGGTATTTATCCTTTTAAAACTTCAATAGTTGCTCCGAAATGAAAAACTAGGATATATTGTTTCTATTTATATCGCATCTGATTATTTTTATTTTTGTTAATAAGTACATCTATAATATTACTGTATAAATATGATTAAAACAGTTAAGTACTGATCCTGTGACATCTTACTCGGCTTGAGAGCATTCTATATAATGGTGCAATAACAACTTCAATTCATCACAACCATAGATATTCCATTATTTGAAGGTGGAAATGCAAAAGCATGTAATGGTATGTATATAGAAGCAAGCCCTATTTTGGTGGAAACAAGTTTTGAATCTAAGTCCTTGGTAATAACTTCTAAGGTTTTTACTGTTGGGATAGATGACGTCACTAGAGGGGGTGAATAGCGATTCAAAATTTTCGTCTTCTCAATCGTTGGGCTTGTCTACAAAGTATTAACACGCAGTGGAAAATATAACAAAACACAAAGCAAGAGACATGCATAACAAATCGATTTATGTGGTTCGGAACTCTCGGCTCCTACTCTACGGTCTAGTCCTAGTGATAGTCCATTATGTTTTCTCCTTGTCAGATACCTTTTGGAGGTGAAGAAATATCTTATAACCTTTGTTTTTTTACAAAGCAACACAAAACAAAACAATGTACAAATAGAAATGAATACAACGGAAACAATAAGTTTACACTAATGGAACTTTACATTGAACGCTTTTGGTTGCTTTAGTTTGTCTCCTGAGGTTTGGAAATGCAACAATACTTTCTTGCAAAACTCCCAAGAATCGGCATCGAAATTCTTCATGAAATCCTTCTTTTATAGCCTTTAGGTCGAGATTAATTTCTGCATAATAGTTGATTGCATACACTCACTAGTCGACTATTCCATTAAATTCAAATGTTGCATTTGCAGAACAACTTTTTCCAATTTAGCATTAATCACATCAATCGACTGTTCATTATCATTAATCGACTGATGCCCAAATAGTTGAGTGCCACAATTGAGTTCAGAACATTCAGTTTGTGCAACAGTGACAACAATCGATTGCTCCACTCCATTGATCGGTTGATCATCATCAGTCGAATTGATCTATCGAGTTCCAAACAATTTGTTTGTTGTAATAGTGCGATCAGTTGATTGATATATACAATAAATCCCCTTAAACACCCCCTCAAATCTTGAATTCGGGGTTTAGAGGTAATCAGTCGATTGCTACTACCTAGCAGTCGATTGATATCTGGGATTTCAACCTTTCCAAGGTTAAATTCTCGCCTTGCTTAGTATCCAATTGATCTTAATATACTAAGATTTCTTTTGCTTAGCATTTGGTCAATCTTGACCTATTGAAGTTTCTTTTGCTTAGCATCCGGTCAACTTTGATCTGTCGAGATTTCACCATTGCCTAACATACGATTAACCTTGACTTGCCGGGACTTCATTGTTGCCTAATATTTGATCAACCTTGATCTACCAAGACTTTACCACTACATCTGATCCTCATTGATTTGTTTGGACTTCCCTCATTGCAAAGTGCTCGATTAATCTTGACCCACTTTGACTTCACGTCTTATGTCAAGTGTCCAGTTCTCTGTGACCTATTTGGAATTCGTTTTTCATTCTAAGTGTCCAGTCCTTTATGACCCACTTGGACTTTGTCTTTGCCAACTCGTTGTTGGACTTCCAACCGTCAAGTGTTCGGTCAATCATGACCCACTTGGACTTTGCCTCTGCCAACTTCTTGATTTCTAACTGCTAAGTTTTCGATCAACTGTGATCCATTTAGACTTCTCTCTTGTCAACTCTCTATTGGACTTGACTACTAGGTGTCCAGTCAACTGTGATCCACTTGGATTTTTCCACTGTCAAGTATTCGGTCAACCTTGGCCTATTTGATTTTTCACTCAACCATCTACATCCAGATTAATTTTGGTCAACTTGACCCAAGGTCGATTTCACTAACAATCTTCCTCTTCAATAAATTTTCCGTTTACTTGACGTCTCACTTTCGTTAATAAACATATTGATCAAACATCGAAACTCAACTCTAACCAACTTGAGCTTGGTCAACCTTAACCAGAGGCCGATTGCATCAACATTTACCAAATTTATAAGTTGATAACTTGTCATCTTAAACACATGGTACTAATCGATATCAGTCTAGAATTGTTGATGATATTAATATCATGTTGGGATGATAGTTTGCATGGTACTAATTGCGAGGGAGTTTGCAGAAAGAAAAATTCTTTTTTCATGACTCATCCTTCAATTCTATTTGTCGATCAAAGGTAGATGATACACTATGAAAAAGGGTAAGGGAAGGAAGGAGGATGAATTGGAGCTCCAATAGCCGTAAAGAGGAAGAATGATGTTGGAGTTGGAGAAATTTAGAAGCATCTGTATTTTGTACCTATGTCTATTCCAATTTTAACTATGTTCATCTAAGTCCAACTCCTAGTGGTTAGCTATATTTATAGATTTGTGGAGCAAGTAGTTTCAAAATGAGATATCTTGGAAGCATTATTTAATTTGTGTCTTGGTGAATCATGGGGTTGATATCAGTAGGATGCTGCAAGAATAGAGAATCAATACTCCCATTCAATGTATTAGTAAAGTATAATTATTAGTGAAGATGCTTGTTATATGTTTGGTATCTTATTGGTCTAAAATTTAGTTTGATTGACCTTTTAATTGCTGTTGACTTATATAAAGCCAACCAAGTTAAGTAGAAGCAATTATAAAACTCATTTGAGTTGATCTCAAAACATGCCGACTTGGCACAGTACAAAACTGAAACTGTACCATCAGTACAGAATAATATTTTATATCTTTCATAGACATATATTCAGTATTGGAATCTGAAGGGGTAATGTTTTGACATAAGCTACTAGAAATCATAGGTGAGGTGGCTGCTATCTACAACCCCCATTGGATCGACCATTGTTTGTAGGACTATTTGATTGAGGTGTAACTTTTATTAGTATTCTTGTTCTTCAATCTTTTAATAATCTGAATGCTCCTCTGTTAAGTCTACATTGTAGACCATGTTTATTCGTGCCAGTTTGGAGTGATTGTTCTATTCCATTTCTTTTTTTTTCTTCCTTTTTTGGCTTGGTAAAATGAAATTGATTTCTCTTTTCTTGTATTTTTTTCTACAACCTTTTTTTTTTCATCAGTGAGATGAACATGTTAGCTATTTAAGATTTTTCTATTTATCTAATAATTTGTTTCTTTATCCTTAGGAAGACAAGTCTTATAATTTTCCAGACCTCAGTATCAAAGAAGGTGTTAGCTTCAATCAGTTAGCATACTTTATGTTTGCTCCAACACTTTGTTATCAGGTATGTCAATTGGCTATACATTCACTTATCTTTTTACTACTGATGAATTCCAAAGAATTAATTTCCCTACTGGTATGCAATACAATATGTAGTTTTCCTTTTTCACTCTAGAAAACTCTTTGTTGGTTCTCTATTTTCCTTAAGATCCAGCTAAAATTCCTTCCCTAGCTAAACTTAATGGGTGTTTTATTAGATATATTAACTTCTAAAGGGATTCATCCCATGTATTGACTTATTCAAAATCCTTTATTTGATTTTACAGAGTCTCCATAAGGCCATGTTAGTCCCAAATATTTGGAGTTATTATGTTACTGGAGTCATTTAGTTATATGATTTGTGGGTTTAGTCCCACATTAGGAGTTTTAGCTATATCATACCATATTGGTCCTATATGTATCCTGTTGTAATTGTTGTCTCTTAAGAATAACAAGACACTAATTCATACCCTTCAATAAATACAAGCAAAAAGGATTTCCTATTTGGATTTTTCATTTTAGTTGTATGGCTTTTGATATTCACTTTATTATGCTTTCTACCACAGTTTCATCTTGTTGTACTCCTAAATCCAGAGTGAAAATCATTTTTAGGTATAATCTTTACTGACATAAGCTTGGTCTACTAACAGCTATACTGATGTTGATTTTCTATGATTCTCATGTTGTGTAGCAAAACTATCCCCGTACAATGGCCATTAGAAAGGGTTGGGTAACCCGTCAACTTATTAAGTGGGTGATCTGTACAGGCGTAATGGGCTTTATCATTGAGCAAGTAAGCCATTGTTTTGGTTGCTAATACTTGTTTTTCTTTTCTCCTTCGGAAAACTTCTAATACTTCATATAACTTGATTGCTTCCCTTGTTTCTTTCTGCAGTACATGAATCCAATTGTCAATCAGTCTCGACACCCCTTAAAAGTGAATCTTCTGTATGCTATAGAAGGAGTCTTAAAATTGTCAGTTCCAACATTGTATGTGTGGCTTTGTATGTTCTATGGCTTTTTTCATCTATGGTAAGTTATATAAGTGCATCAAAGTAAAGTTCAGGGTTGGCATTAGAGTTGTATGAAATACTAATTTCACTTGAAGTTACCTAGGAATGCAAAAGTCAGATTCACAAATTGGACAAGATGTAAACTCGACTTAGTGAAAATGTTGGCATTTATCAGTTGTCAAAATCCAGTTTGTGTAGTAACGGGTTGAATGCATGTAGGAATGTCTATAATAAGTTGTTGGCTAATTAATTCTCTTAGTTTGTCTTTTACAATAGAGAATATAGTTAATAGAAAGTTGATATTTATTTCATCAACTAAATGTTTTCTTCTCTTTGTAGGTTAAATATTCTGGCGGAGCTTCTTCGCTTCGGTGATCGTGAGTTCTACAGAGACTGGTGGAATGCAAAAACAGTTGAAGAGGTACTGAAAGTTTGAACTGGTTTCATATTTTTTATTTTGTGATGCGGTTTGACTACTTTACATATAGGAGAAATAAAAGTGTTAGTGATTTTAACTATTTCTTCTTTTTATACATGACTTTCTTGGGATTGCAAGTATTGGAGAATGTGGAACATGGTACGTCTCTGCATGATCTCCTTAAGTTTTGCACTATTGATAGATGGGCTCTATTTGTTTTTACATAAAATTCTATGCCTCTATTTGTTTTTTTTTCTGGAAAAAGGATTTGAGTGACTTAAGGTCACTCTGTTTTTTAATGGTTGTACTTCATAGTTTATGGTGGATATTCATTCCATTTCAAGCATATCATTTCTTTTTATTTTATCTTTTTTGTATTTTAGCACATTTTATAATTTAGTTTTATTTAATATGTAAAATATAATGGGCAAAAAATAAAAGGGCGTCCTTTTGTTTTAAAAAGTCAAAACAGTGCCCCAACATATTTCTCATCTTGAAAATATTTTTATTTTGATGTTTTTATAATTGTTACAGCCATAGTTATTACAATATAAAACAGATTGCTCCAACTTATCAAAATTACTGTATATGGATTACTATTATATTAAAATATTCTTTAAAATTATTTAAATTTATTAAAATAATTTTAATTTGATCAAAATTATTTTAAAATTATTGTTACAGTTATATAATAGTTGCTACCAGGGATTGAAATTTCGAGCTGTATTGCGTGATACGGTCGAAATTTTTTGTTCTGCCGATGGACCAGCACCAACAGAGCACCGGCACCGCGGTTCCAGCCGGGAAAGGCCTCCGGAGGCGTCGCCCGGGCGTGGGGACACCTCCGGAGGCATCGCTCGGGCGCGGCGACGCTTCCGGAGGCATCGCCTGGGTGCGGCGACGCCACCTGAGGCGTCGCCCGGGCTTGACGACGCCACCGGAGTCAACGCCTGGGCCCGGCGACGCCACCGGAGGCGCCACGTGGGCCCGGTGATGCCTTCGCGCACTAGCCGCGCACGATCTGTCGTGATTTTTGTTTTTGTTTTTATTTTTTTAACTTAGAATTTAATTAAATTTTAATAATCAACTATTAGTTGTAGTTCAGGATAATTTAAATAAATTTTAATAAAATCCATAAAATTAGTTTATTATTTTTTAAAAATATTTTATATTTTATTTTTAAATATTTAGATTAAAATTTTATTTTAGTTATTATATTTTAAAAATACCGATATACCGGCACGGTACGAACGGTACCGAAACTGTATGATTCCGATCGGAGATCGAAATTTCGGCACGGCTCGATATTTTAAACCTTGGTTGCTACAACAATTTTAAAGTAATTTGGACAAAGTTGAAGTGATTTTGATTTAGTTTGAGCAATTTTAATTAAGTTGGTAAAAGATATTTTGATATAAAAGTGGTCCATATGTAATAATTTTGATCAAATTGAACTGAAAAGAAAATATTAAAAAGCGTTAACACATTGTAGCAGTTATGTCGTAATTAGAAATTTCATACAGTTTCAAGTGAAATGATCGAAATGTATCGTTTTAGTAAATCATTGAAATTCGATATTATTTTGCATCAAAGTTTAAACTTTTGAGCCATGCTATAGTTTTGGTCTTTGACAAGGAAAGATAGTATTTCAATATCGTGTCGATGTTGTTATGCATGGTGTCAACGGATTGGAGGTAATGAGAAAGGAGATGAAACAAAGGAAGGATACATTATCTATGTTGAGTGGTATTGAATTTCGATAATTTATTGGAATGATATGTGTCGACTGTTTCGCCCAATATGTTATAAGATTTAAAATCTACTTGACACAGACTCCTTCCTATGTTTCAATCTCCTTCAATTCCAATCCTTGATTAACACCATGCATCAAAATATTAGTGCGATACCGAAACAATATCGTTCCAATCAAAAATCAATTTTGGTATGGCTCGAGATTTTAAATCTTGATTGATTTGACTTTTTTTTTTAAAAAAGGGGTGTTTTTTTTTTTTTGACCAAAACAATAATAAGGGGTGCCCTTTTTTGCCCATTAATTGGAGTCAAGTGGCTACTTTATCTTGCCTCTGTTCTTGTGGTTTAAACAAGTTGTGTGATAACACCCGTATGTCGTACTATGGATGATAATTCAAATTAATACCAAACCCGTCTATACTAATGCAGTGTAGAGTATCTCGGGTCGTCTCTCACAAGGAATGTAGCCGACATACAATAAATCTTAGGATCAAATTGTTATTGGGTTTGGGGTTGATTTTGATTCAATTTTAAGACTAACAATTAAAAGACATCCTAATCTTAACTTAAGCATTCAATGAAACCTAATTGAATCTAACCTACTTGCATCGAATAAAAAATCAAGAAAACTATACTACGAATGCAAATCAACTCATGCAATTGAAAAACAAATAATCTAACCTAGCTTAATCTACTAAATTGAATGAAACAAGCAAGAACCGTAGCATTGTGAACAATCAACTGCAAATTAACTAACCAAGATGAACTCAAATTTAAATTAAGTTGTATGTGGGAATTGAACAAAGCATTCTTTCAACAAATTTATCACATGAATGGAATCTACTCCAACAATGAAGGAATCTACGAATCTAAATGTGCTTACAATTTGAGCTAAGACATCCCCTAACTCGTTCCGATTTGGATCTGCAATGAAGAGATTGACGCTCGGTTGAGGTTGATCGGGGATGTGAAGATGGAATTGATGGTGATCCAAGCTATGAATATGTGAAGTTAGAGTTCTGACAAGGTTGGGAATCCCCAATTCCTTGATGACTTTGGTGATGATGAACAACTTCTCGAATGGCGGTGATTTGGTGTGCGCCGGAGGATGTTGGGAAAACGTCGATTGATAGCTTGAGGATAAAATTTGGAGAAGGGAATCCCCTTACTCTCCGGTGGTAGCTTGTGATGACAGGTTGAGGAAATTGGCGTCGGGTTGTGGATGAAGATGGCTGGAGCTTCGGTGGTCAGCATGCGGATGAAGAAGGGAATCCCCTTGCTTCTCCGGTGGTGGATGAAGATGGATAGATGAGGAAGGGAAATCCCCTTTACCTTGATGGATGAAGGAGGATGGAGCTTTGGTGGTCGATTGTGGAAGATGAAGTCGCGAGTGTCCTTCTGTTCTACGTGTGATCTCCTTCTCTATTTTGCCGATCTCCCCAAAGTTACTATAACTTTCTCATTTGAATCAGATGAGATCTCAATCAACGGTTTAGAATGCTTCAGATCTAGATGAAGGGTAGGGATAAATCTAGATCTAGATTGATGGCCCAAATCTTGATCAATGATTATGATCTCCTCTCCTTCGAATTGGATGACTTAGATCTGGATGGACGACTCAAATTTGGATGAATGGTCTAGATTGCTCTAGATTGGACCTCCTCATTTAACTCTAACCTTAAGCTTAAATTGGATGGCTCCAACCAGGGATTGAAATTTCGAGTTTTATCGCGCGATACGGGCGAAATTTTTCGTTCTGCTGATGGACCGACACCGGCATAGCATCGGCACAACGGTTCCGCCCGGGAGACGCCTCTAGAGGTGTCGCACGGCCTCGACGACGCCTCCGGAGGCATTGCTCGGGCCCAGCAACGCCATCGGAGGCGCTACTCGAGCCTGACGACGCCACCGGAGGCGTCGCGCGGGCCCGGCAATGCCTCTGCGCGCGGGCTGCGCGTGACCGAGGGCGAAGCAGTCGCGGTTGCGATTGTGGGCTTTTTTGGATTCTTTAACTTAGAGTTTAATTGAGGTTTTAATAATCAATTCTAGCTATATATGGGGATAATTTAAATAGGCTTTATTAAAATATATAAAATTATCTTATTATTTTTAAAAAATATTTTATTTTTTATTTTTAAATATTTAGATTAAATTTTTTATTTTAGATAATATATTTTATATTTTAAAAATATCGAAATTATATCGGCATGGTACGATACGGTACTGAAACTGTATCGTTCTGGTCCGGGATCGAAACCTCGGCACGACTCGATATTTTAAATCTTGGGTCCAACTCGAGTCCATGATCCCTTGATCTCTCGCAAAACCATGTTCAAATTTTTAAATATAATTCCACAAATATAAGATAAATCACATCAAAACCCAAATGAATCCAAATTCGTAAAATATAGTATAAATGCGAATTTAAACACACAAGCAGATCAAAACACAAGTATAAAAGTCAAAATTTCATATTAAAATGTCGGTTATCAATGTGCAAAATTTGTTAGTTCTATTTTTGCATTTTATTATAACTGTGAATGTAAGTAGCTAGCCATTTTATATTTCCTTGCAACATCTGACATTGCTCTGATCACTGACTTATACTGGATTAGAGATGTGCGCTGCATTTAATGTTGGCCTACTGTTCAGTTGTGAACCAGACCTGTGCCTGGTTGGAATGGTTTTGATTCTGACATCATTAAATGAGGAAGAAAGAGTGATGTGTTTGGATTGCTACTGCATTGCCATCATTGACATCACTGTGGTGCCGAAGCAATGACAAGAATATGCTTAGTTTAGATCATGTTTCATGTAGAAATCTTTTTCCGAAGACCCAAGCATATTCTTACTTTACAGTGTGCTTTCAGAATTCACTTGTGTTGCTCATTTTTTTCCCCAAGTACAATAATAAGATCTACTGGACTAATTGTTTTCTAGATAATGCCTTGCTGGTCTTTTACAGCCTGTTCACAAATGGATGATTCGTCATGTATACTCTCCCTGCTTGCGTAATGGTATACCAAAGGTACATGTTTCTGATCTTTGCTGACAATGAACATAAGTACTCTTTTGCTTTTAGTTTTCTCCTCTCTTATTCTAAGCTTCCTTAAATTATTATAGTGATAACGGAGATATTTCAGCAAATGTTTATTTTGTTGAATCTTCTTGTGGATATTTTGTCTATTAATCTGGAAAATAAGATCTGAATCCACAAATATGCATCTGTCAGAATTTTTCTGAATATCATACAGTGTGGTGCCATGTATTCCATTTTTGTGTAACTTCTTCCCCTGTTTCCTATTGTTCTTCCTTCACATTCTTTTTTCTATGAAACCAGAGATAATAAATAATGGCTAATAAATAATGGCTTTATGCTTACAGTGAGCAAGAAGTTAGGTTGCCTTTTCTTGTATTGAGGGCTTTATAAATTGCAAGTGCATCAGGACTTGGAGTATGAATGTTAGGGTTTTTTCCTTCAATAATAATTTATAGTATTGCATGTATAAGGACTTTTTTGTAAATTTTTATAATAATATTGTTATTTGAGATAGAAAAAGAATATATCATTTTATTGAAAGATGAGGTATATTTATATACAAGACTAGAAACTCATCTTAGGAAACTAAACTCATCTTAGGAAACTATCTACAATTAAGAAGTTAATAAAGCTAATTAATATATAACATAATTAACAAAGATATATTGCTATATATATATATATACTGCTATATATATATGGCTAATATGATGTATATATATAGTTAATATGGTATCATATATACAACTAATATTCCCTTTTAAGTTGGTGAATATATATTAATCATTTCTAACTTGTTACAAAGATAATCAATCCGAATTTCAATTAAAATTTTTGTAAAGATGTCCCCAGTTGTTCATCAGTCTTCACATATTTTGTAGAAATTAAATTTTATTGCATCTTCTCACGAACAAAATGACAATCAATTTCAATGTGCTTTGTGCGTTAATGAAACACATGATTCGATGCAATATGAAGAACAATTTGATTATCACACCACAGTTTTGCTGGTACTGAAGTCTTAAGTCCTACTTCAGTCAAGAGTTGATATATCCACACTATCTCACACATAAACTGTGTCATAATCCTATATTCTGATTCTGCACTGGATCATGATAACATTTTGTTTCTTACTCTTCCATAAGACTAAATTTCCTGAACAAAGATACAATAATCTGAAGTAGATTTTCTATCTATTTTGGAACTTGTCCAATCTGCATCTGAAAAACATTCAATATGTGTGTCCATGATACCTCGTCTGGGTGCCTCTTTTAAGTAATACAAAATTTGCTCTACCGCTGCCCAATGATGAATTATTGGAGATGGCATAAATTGACTGACAATACTAACCGGATATGCAATATTTGGACGAGTTACAGTTTCCAACTAATCTTCGATATCTCTTAGGATGTTTGAATAGTTACCCATTTCTTGTGAGATGCATGTTCTGAATCATCGGAGCACTACAAGGCTTTGCCATCAATTTTTCTGTCTCAGTTTAGAGGAAGTAATACCAAAAGACAAAGTAGAATTAATACTCTCTTTGTTGTCTTGTTCTATATTTTAAGTTGTAAAATGTTGTGTTGTGCAACAAAGTGCTTTCTTTATAAACGTTGGTTTCTTATTTGTTGCTTAATATTTTTTTATTGCAGGGAGTTTCTTTTTTTATTTCCTTCTTTGTTTCTGCCATATTCCACGAGGTATTGCTCGGTTCATCTTTTATTGTCTTTCCTTCTTTTAATTGTTTGAGTTTAATTTTCTAGGGTTTGTTTTAACTTTTTTAGAAACAAATTAGAAGGTATTTTATCAAATTGTATATAATTAAATTGGATTGTTAAGATTCTTTGAGATATTTTTTCATATAAATTTACAACATGATTGTGAATCATGCAATTCTAGCAACTATAATTTGTATCACAAATTGTTTTGGTGAACTTTCAAATAGACAAGCAGTTCAGTTAAATAATGGTAATATGGGTTTAAAAATTATATAGGAAAATAATTTTTCATCCTAAAATATATAAATATATTATTATTTTCAGTTTGATATTCATATATGATTATTGTAGCATGTTGATAGTGACTTGTCAGTTGAGTAAAATAGATTCATGCGTCACCTTAACTAAAATATAAAATATTTTTATTTCACTTAGAATTAAATTGAAATAGTCAAACGAGACATTTCATCTTTGATTGCTTATTTGCTTCTACTAACATAATATGCATTGTTGGCTTGCCCTCATCCTTGGTGCAACTCAACCAACTCAATGACACTAATTGAAGGGAGTAAGATAGACTTGGATGCGATGAGACTGCTCAATTGTTGTTATCTCCATCCTTGGTATTACTTTGAGTTTTAGCATGGCAAAACTTGTTTTTCTCGATAACAAATAGGCACCGTTCCCAACTTGACATCATCTCACTATCAACTTAAGCCTACAACCTAAAATTTCGTCCTCTTTGACATCCTCATTGACTCCAAGACACCACTCTCAACCTTTTTCCCTTTGAAGTTTCCTTTCATATTTGTGATATGATAAATGTAGTTTCTCATCTAAATCAATTATTTTTTTAAAAAAAATATTTTTATTTCAAAAATATGATTCATCAATCCAATTATCATAATTTTAAAATTTTGATTTAAGCAGAGATTTATGTACAAATTGTAGTAAACATAATTTATAACAATTATGACCATATAATAGTCTATTGATAGTTTGATGTGCCAAGTATGTTTTTGTTAGATGGGGAAAATTTTTAGGGTATTTCCCTGGGTAGTTCCTTCTACTTTAACAACATAGACTATCATTATCGTCCTTTTACATTCACACACCTAACTTTGTATACTTACAGTTATATCCCATTCTATTTACAATTAGGTCTTCAACTTTTTAAAAATCTGTTTAAGATGCAAATTAATCTTTTTTCCAACTTCTATAATTGTGCTGAACCTAGCATTTTATCTCTCTGTTATTTCTCTCTCATTTCTTTCAATCTTTGGATAACACGGTTTCTTTTGAAAATGATCTTGCTTTTTTTTCATCGCTCGTCTTGCCTTGAAGTTCAAATTTGATTAGTCACCTTTTATATTTTCACTTGATCATCTGCTAAAAAGATAATGTTCATTGTTGTTTTGCTTTTCAGTTTCATATATTCAGCTTTAGGCATTTCAACTATATGTTGCTTCCTCAATTTCTTAATCAAGTTCTATATAATTTCGTCTTCACAGTTGTGCGTTGCTGTTCCATGCCATATATTCAAGTTCTGGGCATTTCTAGGGATAATGTTTCAGGTATACGCTGATCATACTGTTAACCAAATCTCTTCTACTGGAACTAAGCGAATGTGTTATGCTTCTGCATACCCTTTAAATTTTATGATGCACTAATATTGTGATAGAACAGGACATATTGGCCAGAAGTCTAAAATAGGACATGGGATTTATTTGTCTAAATTCAATAACCAATTGAGACTCGTGTCCTAAAGCTCAAAGGTCATCTCTATCCTTTGAGTCTGTTACTAAGCAAATTTTGGCCACGTAATCTCGGTAGTCCCTTCTATCAATGTTTATTATCAATTAACATATTAAAAATAGGTCCTTGGTCCCCAAGATTAATGGCATTTACTAAAATTATCAGAAATCCTACAATCCACAATTTGTATCATATGATATAATACAATTCACATATAAAACAATATAGTTTTTATATGCAAATTGAAAGTGAAAAGAAAGGATCTGATATGAATCTTATTTTATATGATTCTGAAAATAAAAAGCTGTTAAAAAATAAATTTAATCAACTAAAGGAAAATCAAACCCATTAAGAAATTAAATTAAATCCAACATACTATAAATTAAATTAAATAAATTATAAAAGGAAAAAAGTAATGAAGGAATTTATATTATTTGATAGAAGTATAAAGGTTGAGTAGAGTGAAATCACTACGTAAAAGAAAAAAACTTGTCAAGTGGAAGCATAGTTGATAGCCAATATGAACTTGATACCTAACAATAATTAAGAAGAATAAACCTTCATGACAACCTTAGTGACTTTAAAGTCTTGTTATGTCCAAGTTGTCTTCTATTTGATACTAACGATTTCTGTCAAAAGCATTCAATGAGGAAGTTTCCTAGTGCTTATGAATTCATTTCAGTTCATAATAAAATGAAAAAAATAATAATTTGTGTATTATTCTCAATGGAAGATATGAACTTTAATATTTTTATGATGAGTCGACAACTTGCTCCAGATTGTTAAAATCCTGGAGAGACTAATCTAATTCAAACGTTGAGGCATTAGGTGGGGGATCGCTTGATATTTAAACCTATCTTTAAAACCCTCGTTTGGAAATGTGAAACTTAGTAAATTTATCCTCTCTTTCTTGCATCCTCCTCTCTTTTAACACACCTATTATGTTAGGATTATTTTTTCTGAATAAAATTGAATTATTTTTTAACTTATTTTATATTTTTTTGAACCTTACAATTCATGGTTTGATAAGATTCACAGTTCAATATTTCACTAAACAATTCATGATGTGAACCTTGGTATTTTTTTGTTGATACTTGTGGATGTCCAAATTTGTCTAAATATCCACAAATATCTGCAAACACATGGCATATCGATACCCAAATGCAACCCATCACAATAAGTGATTACCTAAACCCGATCCACAAGTACCAAATTGAACGGGCAATACTATTGTCATCTCTAGTTTCAATTTCTAGTAGACAATATCATAATAGTTTCATCCAAGATCCCACCAAACATTTCCATCCATTATCTATTACACTAGTAGATATTGCATGTCGTGACATATACTTAAAGCTTACTTGGAAGGATTTTATATAGACCTCATGTTCTTTAGTGTTTTTAAGAAAAAATCTTTAGTCCCAACCAACATTTTGACATATCTATGATATTTATTTATTATTTAATTTATCCTTTCTTTGGTGTCTTTACTGACATTGTTTCTTTAGTATTATTCATTTGTCTTCACATCAAGTTCAGCAATTGGTGTGTACAAGAAGATACTCTAGCTGCATTCTCTTTCCCTATGTAATATCATTGATCAACGGAATTTTCTTCTGGAAATGGCAGTGTATTTTTTGAGCCTAGTCGATCGCCATGGTTGTGGACCAGGGTCATGACAGCTGCATGCATGATGCTTTTTT
Organism: Curcuma longa; assembly: GCF_044706935.1. Classification (NCBI taxonomy): domain Eukaryota; kingdom Viridiplantae; phylum Streptophyta; class Magnoliopsida; order Zingiberales; family Zingiberaceae; genus Curcuma; species Curcuma longa. Next base: position 1,344,913 of record NC_133876.1, on the reverse strand, counting down.
TTTTTTTTAAATAGTCACACCAGAAAAAAGAATCATGGGTGATAAATAGTCACACCAGTTTTTATTAGAGAAATAGAACATTGCTACACATGGTCGCTCTTACAATGAGACACTAAAAGATGATCACGATGGCCTATACTGTACAAATCGTCAAGAACAGTAGGCATCCATATATGCAACCTTCCCGATCTTCTAAGCAAGTCCAGGTAAGAAGCCCTTGCTCTAATTGACATCTGAACTCTCCACGATGATGCATATCAACCCATAGCTGAATCATGGAAGACATTTAGATTGGTAGAATTCAAAATAGGATTGTAGTGAGCCAACCAAATTGTGTGTAGACATGCTTGCATAGAGGTGTTAAGGATGTGGAGAAGTTTCCCTACCAATTGGGAGCTAGTCGCCAACCATGTCTCAGGCTCTCAGCTGAAGATGAACCCATCTAAATTGAAAGCCCTTCTAATCGGCTGTTGTCCCACAGCTGCATCAGAGCACAAGCAAAGCAGGTGTGTGCTGGATTCCTCGACAGAGCTACCACAACACAAGAAAAATCTACCAGAGGCAGCACCCTTTTCCTTATGAGAATGGTTCTAGTGTCCAGTTTGCCATTTAAGAGTAGTCAAGTTGCCACTTTAATCTTGATCAAAGAGAAAGAATGCCATACTAGACCAAAATAAGGAGATAAGCAGCCACCACTAGAGCCCATGTGAAATGAATTCCACAGAAAGCCTCGTCATCTGCTTTCCAACTCCACAGCATCAAACTCGTCCAACACATCAATTGATCTAACAGACCCAACAAGTTTCAGCAAGTCACTCAGGATTGGCCTACTAAAAGAGATTGCGAGGGTGGGTGAAGTGAGGTCAACTTGTCTAAGTTTGACATCTTGGTTGGAATGTAACAAGAATAGTAGTGGTATGTGCCATTTTAAAACCATCGTTTTGCCCTGACAACTGTGCCAAAGGTATGAATCACAGGACTCAGCATCTCCCAACAGAATACTATTCTGGTAGAGGTCGCACCATATGCATCTCCACGAATGCATCTCCACGACCACGAACTGTCTGGAGACACAAGATCACACCATCGGTTTGTGATGCAGCTATAACGTGTCTGCACAGAGCTTGAGCACAATTGAGGTAAAGCCACCACCATTTGCAGACAAGTGCCAGATTATTTTCATTGATGCTAAGGATACCAAGACTACCCATCTGAGAAGATGCAAGATTTCAGACCATAGAAGTGAAAACCCTGATGGTGGTGCCAAAAGAATCCCCTGCAGATCCTGTCCAACTTAACTTGAACCCAATTCGGAAGGTAATGCACTCAGTATGAATAGAGGAAGCACACTATTCACTAGAGTGAGTCTACCTTCAAGAAAGAAACACGTTCTGCCATGAGTCGAGTAGTTGAGCTACCCTTGCTAGAAGAGTCTCCTATAGTTTCTGTTCCACCTTTTAAATCCTTGAAAACCAAGATAAGCTATAGGTAGATTTTGTTATATTTGAGAGGTGCTCTAAGACAATCGTCTTATGGTAGTATTATTTATTAGATAAATAGCGATTCACTATTTGAGTACACATTTTCTATGTGTTTTGATTGTATCTTAAATTCATTTACTGAATGTCAGCAATACGATTCATAGTATGAGAGAATATATGATTAAATCACTAGTGAGTATCTGTACATGTACAATTATGAATGTACTGAAATTATTCCTAGTCGATAAATTGATGAATACAGACATCATCGATTCTGTTGAGATTAGCACGTCTTAAACTTTTTGATTTACCAAGTAATTGTTCCCACTGGTTGAAGGCATTAGATGTTGAGAGTTAAACGTTGATGTTAGTTAAAGGTAACTAGTTCATTGGAGTGACCTGCCATGAGACTTCATATGGTTCTATGCATATAAAGATATGTCAATGAAGATTTCAGTACATTTTAAGTATGAGTTTCCTTTAACTTACGGTATTCAAGTCATCTTGGTTATGAAGGTTTATACTTTGACATCTTAAGCAAACATCTCTATGGAGGTGTGGACCCGGGATGATTGGGTGTAAGTCAAAGTGTCCGAAAATGAAGATGTATACCCTGCGATTGTTACTTGAAGTCTTTGGTCAAAACATTGCATGTTAAGAGTATGGTAATTTTGGATGCATTTATAAGTAACTTGAATCCACAGAACAAGAAAGCAAACTTGGGTTAGGTGTGACGTAGTCAGCTTAGTAGGGACTGACACAAATAGACTATGTTCTGAATTAAACGGGTATAAGACGGTGAAAGGAGCGAGACACGTCTCATTGTAGTTGCTGAAGGATTCAGAAATAGTTATAAAATCAATCATTGATTTTTTGATTAATTGGGAGTTATAATGCACTGCTAGGTATCTACTCATGATCGTTCTATAATTAATGGTTAATTACGAGCATGACCAACATAGCCGGGAACCTATTGAGTCACACGCACTACAAGTTTCTCCGAAGGATTTAAAACGAGTTTGAGAATTGAATTCTCAAAACGAGATAAATAAAGTCTGGTTGGATCGGACAAAAGGCAAAGATGATAGGATTCGTCTTATGAAGACGAAATGAACCAAATTGGTTTGGTTCTAATGAAAGATATTTTGGCAAATCGGAAGCGATGATGGACTTCATCTTATGAAGGCGAAATAAATTAAATTGGTTTGGTTCTAATCGGAGGTGTTTTGGTTATTGAATCAAACGATTTGGTTTTGAATCAAATTAGACCAATTTAGTTTGATTTTGAATCAACTTAAGTTAATCAGCATAGGGGTTTTAAGTGTTGAGCTAACGGATGGAGTTTTGGATTGGATTCAAACCCAATAAGGGATGTTATATAGGATATAACATTGAAGGAGAAATAACGATCGAAATTAAATCTTAAAGGTTAAGATTAATCACATCCATCCATTTTTTCCTCCCTTACAGCTATAGTAACCCTAAGTTAATAAAAACCTTAGCCGGTTGTTGGTTTTTGTAGCTTCGATTTTTTCCCCCAATCGCGTTTTTCTTCTCGCTGCAAAAAATTGCGATTTTTGATGAGCAAACACGGCTTCCCTATCAGTCTCCTCCTTCCTAAGCGTCGGAGTTGTGGCAGTGCTGGTCGCCGACTATGCTACAAGAGGGAAGGCAATTGTCCCCGATCGTAGGAAGAAAGGCAAAAGCTTGGGCCCTGGGCCCTGCTGAAGAAAGGCAACTTTGCTTCTCCCGAGCGCGATTGGATTCTTTGCGCCATCCCAATCGCATTTGTCTCCCACAACTCGAGCGACGATGGTTGACCGCGTGAAGGAAGCCCTAGCCAACCCGAGCGACGGTGGCCGACCGCTTGAAGGAAGTCGCCTTCCCAAAATCGCGGTTTGCTACTTGTTTCTGTTTTCTCCCGATCAGCCTTCACCCACGTTCCCTTCTCCCAATTGGAACTGTGGTGAGGGATCGCCGGCGTTGGACGCAGGTGGCTGGTGCTTTCTAACGTCCTGCTGATCAGAGTCGTGGTGAAGAACCACCGGTGTTGGACACTGGTGGTTGGTGCCTTCCAATGCAGCTGATCGGAGCAAGGGTTGAGAGTTTTTCAGTAGCCACCGCCGACTACGGGAGCATCCTTGATGGTCGAAAATTGTTTCCAGGCACTGGAAGTCACTGCTGGAGCACCAGGGTCACTGCCGGATTGTCGGAGCTGTTGCTGAAAGTCAGAGGTCTGCTACTAGCGTTTTGCTACTGGTATTTGCCATTGTCGAAAGCTTGTGAAGTTCTTGGTGGTTATTCTATCTTCGTCGGAAAGAGTTTTGGCGTTTGTCCTATTTCGGCGTCAAAGGTTGACCACTGGAATCTGCGTCTGGAATATGATGGTTGACGACAATTAAAAAGCCCCGAAAAATTTATTGTAACAACTATTGTTGCGTATTTTTTGATATTAGGGTTCTTTCTCGTATTGATTGTTGTCGATTGTCAGCTAGTACTGAAGACAGTGATGCGACTTGTGATTTTGGAAGTCGTCCAGACGAGAGCTTGGCGTGAATCACCGATAGAGGTGAAGCTTTGATAGAGCCACTTGATTGATGTCAATCTCATTCCACGACATCCGTCAGGTTTACTTAGAATAAATTATTATTCTAAAATTTTTAATTTTCAGTTATGTCATGTACATGTTGTATTATGCATGCGTGTGTTGCGAGTGCTGTAATAATTAATTTTAATTATTGTCTTTTCTTCCATTGCGCATGTTTGTGAAACGTGTAAACACACGTAACGCACCGGGCTGGTCTAAATAGATTCTGTTAGGGTCAATAGAATACATCTACAGGAAACCTTCCTACATACTAAGCTTCCAAGATAAAATAAAGCAAACCCTTCGTGTTTGTGCTTGGACCATTGAAAATTGAGAAGCTCGGCGCCAGTATCTGAAGATTCTGCATCGTTGAAGGCTCCACCTGAGAAAAAAGCAAGAGGTCATCGACATACTGCAATATATGAAAAAACCTATCTTAAGGCATCTGCAAGATACACCCTCTATTAACCTGGCCATCTATAACCCAAATCATAATCCTCCAACAAAAACTGTCCAAAATCACCAAAAGGGAACTAGGAGGCTTGGCCTCCATCAACTCCTTATTGCATATCCTCTGAATTACTTTGACATCTCCACTTACCACGACACATTAGGAAACCTCCTACCCTATTAACATAGAAGAGACCATTTCCGTAGAGCATATACTTGCATTATGGTCAATTGCATCTATAACAGACAAGGCTATGTTGACACCAGGTGATCTCTTTCCGAGCACTAAGGCACCTTGTCTAAGATGAGGCTACAGGGGTGAGAGGAGCCCAAGTTAGAGGAGGGCCAAGATGAACACATCATCTGTCAGTAATAGCCTTAGAGCTAATTATGTGATGATTGACTAGGAACTTTTGTATCATATTTTATTATTGATAAAGGCAAAGTTTTTTGTTATTATACTTACTTTAAGTTTGTACTAAATCACTAAGTATAATAATGTCCTTGGGTAGCTAGTTCTAATCTACATCATATCGATTGTTTGAATCAATAGTGAGACGATATAGAGAACATTACTCTTAATCATTCCTAGTCAAGCATTAATATTCAGGGACGATATTAATGCATTGAGACTAACATGTAGGTCAACTGGATGACTTGATCTCACAAGTCATGGATATGGGATATTGAGTTGACACATGGGTATACATTTGAGAATGTATACTGAATTGACATATAGGTATACTATTGGTATGAATAGTCCTTAGATCTAAAGTCACTATAGTTCCCTATATAAGAAGTTATGTACTTTGGTGTCGTCAAATGTCACTCGTAACAGGGTTGACTATAAAGGCGATCACTGAGTATGTAACAAATTACGCGGAGGGATGTGAGTGATGTAGATGTGATCTATCCCTCCTATATGACAGGAGTGATATTTTGCGGCCTCTTAATAGAGTTGGACTACGAAATGCATGGTCATGCTCAAATGAGTCAATATGAGATATTGAGCTCATTTGCTTGAGTGAGTCTACTTGGTGATCAAGAAACACAAAGATTGATATCGAGGATGACACAGTCTATGCCTCATTGATCAATCTAGATATCGAGAATAGAAGGACAAGGTTATACATTATAGTAGTCACGAAAAAGTTAGTTGCATCTCGACTTTCTCGTCACTTAGGTAACAATGATACATTGCTAGATGTCGCTCATTGCTTATGTGTCTAAAGCGGTTAGACACATTACCAACGTTACAAGAACTTATTGGGTCACACACAAAGGATATGATGCTTCGGAGATTGATTGATTTTAGTTTGACTAAAATATGATCCGAATTGGCTTAATTGAGTTAGACTTAAGTGAATCCAATTGGATTATGGGATTGAGTCTAATTTGAGTTAGACTCAGCCAAATTTGAATGAGATATTAATTTATTAAAATGTTTAATGAATTAATTATAGAGGAAGACCAAGGGTTTTTCTCTTCATTGGATGAAGAGAAGATGAAGAGCCAACATGAGAAACATGTGCTCTATTTGAGTTTTAATTGACTTCAATGTGAGGAAGCTAAAGAGGCAAAAACTTTTCATATTCATGAGATGAATATAAAAGGTTTTTCTTGCATTTTTTGAAAGAAGACAAGCCATTTGAGCTCTTTTCTCCCTCTTAGCCTAACACCACTTTTCTTCCTCCTTGTTTTGGTCGAATCACCTTGTGTGGCTAGCACCACAAAAGACGATTCTTCTCCAAAGCTTGAGATCGTGTTCGTGTGGATACGCATAGATGCATGGACGCTTGAACGTGCAAGAGATCCGACGAACTGAGGACGAGCGGGATAAGCGAAGGGCATGCAACAAAGGTATACCTTATTAGATAGGATTTCATAGATATAAACTTGTACAAATTTTTTCCATGGATCACGGAAGAGATCCTATTTTCCGTTGTGAATTTTGTTATTTTGTCGCATAGGATTTCCTACATCATCTATTGGGCCCTCGATGCAATCACCTTGTCAAAGGTACTTATAGGGTAATGAACCTTCATCCAGTCTCTATGAGTTGAGTCTGCAATTGGAACCCTAGAATTTACTTTGCATTGAGATGTTTGCTAAAGTCAGTCTCTTACCATGAGAACTAACTCTCCTCATAATGAAAGAGCGACTATCAAGGCTGTGAGCAACCGAGTCAAGATTTTCTCTTCTACAAATTTCAGGCGTTAGAGCCCTTGAACTTACTAGATGGCTTGTGTTGAACAATGAAACCTCCATAACCATACCAATGAATTGAAATAATCCTGAAGAGCCTGAACAATTGACACCCATGCCACATTATGAAGAGCTTGCATGCCCCTTCATGTAGAGTTTAACACTGAAACCCCTGCTCTTCGCTCCTAACTCTTGCCTATAGCTCTCCCTAGAATTGGAATCCAAACACAACTTGTATTACAAATATTAATTGGCATGATGGAAAATACAGTAGAGCACTGGAAAAATTCTCACACAATTTTATTCACGAACTAGGATACACTTTATACAATAAGAATTAATAAATAAGAAAAGAATAAAAATAAATAAAAAAATATTTTACTAAAAATAAATTATTCTCAACCAAATCAATCTAATTATATTCTTTTTAACTCATGATTTGATTGGCTCTCTATGAGGAAAGATTTGATTAATTTTATATCACCCATGATTTGATTGACTTTCCATAAGGAAAATTTTGATTATTTTCTACACTCCCCCTCAAACTTGGCTGCAGATATTGATGAGACAAAGCTTGCCATCAAGAAATTTATGAGCTTGTTCAAATAATCCTTTTGTAAGAAGATCGGCTAGTTGGTGAGATGTCGAAATATACTTAATACCGAAAATGCCTTCATCCATCTTTTCTCTAATGAAGTGATGATCAACCTCTACATATTTCGTTCGATCATGATGAATTGGATTGTGAGCTATATTGATAGTTGATTTGTTATCACAATGAAGTAGCATAGTATTTTCAATTTGAATTTTCAAATCTTTGATCACTCTTTTGATTCAGATGAGTTCATAAATTCGACGAGTCATAGTTCTGTATTCTGCTTCAACATTACTTTTTGCAACCACAGATTATTTTTTGTTATGCCATGTCACTAAAGTCCCCCATATCGTCGTGCAATACCTAGAAATTGACTTTCTATCATCAATTGATCCTGTCCAATTTACATCAGTTTATGTGCATACTCTTTTATCTTTAGTTTTTGCAAAGAACATACCTTTCTCAGGAGTTTATTTTAAATATCTTAAAATTTTGTATACTGCATTTAAATGGTCCTGACATGGTGAGTGCATATATTGACTTACTAGGCTAACTGCAAAGACAATATCTGGGTGTGTATGTGAGAGATATATGAGTTTTCCAACAAGACGCTGATAACTATCTTTGTCAACCGGGTTTCCTTCAAACATTTTTCTCTTATTTCTTAATTCAATTGGTGTGTTATTTGGTTTTCATCTCAACATGCCAATTTTTTTTAACAGATCTAAAGTGTATTTCTTTTGCGAGACCCAAAATATTTTTTTTGTTTCGAGCAATTTCCATTCCTAGAAAATATCTCAATGTTCTTAGATCTTTGACTTCAAATTCTCGTGCGATTATTATTTTTATTTCTTTCAATTCTTTATTATCATTCCCAGTGATGATGATATCATCAACATACACTATAAGAATGACGATCTTTCCTTTATCAGAGTGTTTCACAAATAATGTATGATCTACTTGTCCTTGAATATATCCAAAGTTCTTGATTACCTTGGAGAATTGATCGAACTAGGCACGAGGTGACCGTTTTAAACCATAGAGAGATTTATTGAGCTTGTATATAGTTTTACCACTCAAATTTTCTTCGAATCCTAGAGGTTGATTCATATAAACCTCCTCTTCAAGCTTTCTATTGAGAAAGACTTTTTATATCAAGTTGATAATGACCAATCTAGATTAGCCGCTAATGATAGAAGAATTCTGACAGTGTTAAATTTGACAACCGGAGCAAAAGTCTCAGTGTAATCAATTCTATAGGTTCGAGTAAAGCCTATAACCACCTAATGAGCCTTGTGTCTTTCAATTGAACCATCAGTCTTGTACTTAATCGTGAAAATCCATTTACAATTAACAACACATTTCCCTTGTGGTAATTCCACCAAATTCTAGGTATTATTCTGTTTGAGAGCATGCATTTCTTTAAGAACAACAGTCTTCCACTTGAATAACTAGTGTCTCCATGAAAGATTTGGGAATTAGTTCACTAGATAATTTTGAAGAGAAAGCACAAAATGTATAGGATGGATTAGAATAGGAGATGAAGTTCGAGATGGGATATTTAAGACGGGATTGGACACCCTTTTTGAATGTAATAGAATATCAAGGTCGAAAAACATACCTGACTCATTATAGGATTCTACCATCGGTTCATCTTCTTGGTTGTGATTAGAATTCACAATTACTTCCTTAGTTTGAGAAGTCTTTCTTTTAGAATAAACTAGGATATTCGATTTTTTATTGATACTCTCTTTGTTTCACTAATTTGAGGACTGACTTGGATATGATCGGGCATGGAAGGAGCTGTGGTGTCTAAATTAAAACTAAGGATAGGAAAGAATCTTCATCATCCTTTGAGGGAATTCTACTGCCACAATAGTCGTCACCACGACTATGTGATGTAACACGGTCAGGCCGTGTCGGACTCTGGAGATCGTGATCATCACTACCACGATCGTGTGTTGTGACACGATCAAACTGTGACATACTCTGGTTCTCCTCTTCCACCAACTTTAAAACTTCATCATCCTTTCCCTTTTGAGGTAAAGTGTGAGAAAAATACGGGGCACCTTCAAAAAAGGTGGCATCACAAGTAACATATATTTTATTTGTTTGCAGGCAATAACATTGATAACCTTTTAGTGTAGGACAATACTCGACAAAGATAGTTTTAAGGGTTCGAGGGTCAAGTTTGTTGCACTTATAGGCATGGATATGCACAAAAGCCATACGTCCAAATGTCTTCAATGGTAGATTATTGAAGTTGAAAATTAATGGATATGTTTGGATGAGAAGAGATAAACATGTGACAAAGTTTATGGAGTGACTAGGAAGACGATTTGATAAGATACACAACTGTGAGGATTGCATCGTTTTATAAATATTTTGGAACAAGCATAGTGAACATAAGGGCACGGGCAATCTCCAACAAATGACGATTTTTATGTTCAGAAACTCCATTTTATTGTGGAGTATTAATACATGAGCTTTGATGGACAATTCCATTGTCCACTAAATAGTCACCTAAAATGACATTGAAATATTCTTTGTCGTTGTCAGTTCTAAGAATTTGGATATTTGTTTAGAATTGAGTTTGGATCATTTTGTGGAAGACTTTAAAAATGTTATTGGTTTTAGACTTGTCCTAAAGAAGGTAAACCCATGGATGATCATCAATGAATGAGATAAACCATCTTTTCCTATGAGAAGTGTGAATGTGAGAGACCCCAAATATCACTATGAATTAATGAAAATGGAGTAGATTTATATCATTTGGGAGAAAAATGGGTGTGAGTATGCTTGGCTAGTTGACACACTTTACAATTGAAACTCAAATGATCTTTTTTTTTTTGTAAATAATGAAGGAAACATACACTTCAAATAACCAGAACTAGGATGACCAAGAGGATAGTGCCAAAACATTATTTCCTTATTACTTGAATCAAAAAAAGCAACATGAGACAGTAAAGATCGACCAACAACAGAAAAATACACGAGAAGGGTAAGAATTTAGTAAAATACTGATTATCAAGGGTGACTTTGCTAACAGAAATTAGATTGCATTTTAGAGCAGATACATGAAAAACATATTTCAAAATGATATACTGAGACAATTGAATATCACCTATACCAACAACTATAGTTAATGATCCATTAGCAATCTTAATAGTAGTTTGGTGAGAACAGGGATAATAGGAAGAAAAAAGACATGAGTCACTTGTCATACGGTTAGAGGCCTCAGAATCAATGATCCAAGGAATCGTTGAATGGTTACAAAGGGAGAATTGAGTTTACTAGATTGAGTCATGGAGCAGGAACTAACATTAGAGTTGAAAGACACATTGAGGGCTATTTAGTTGAAGAATTTACAATATTGTTCAATCTGTTCTTTGGTGAAGGGGACAGGAATACCAGAGATAATAGATTTTTTTGGCTCAATTGAGTATGAAATCCACGACCTTTATTCCTTTTTTGAGATTGTCAATTTGTTAGTTTCTTATATATTTCCCAACATAGCCGTGGTGAGTGGTAGAATCTATAGACATAGTAGTTGTTTTCGGAGAAGAATTGTATGTGTTTGTTTATAGAGAGGAACCTCGCTCTGATAATATGAAAAAATTTTCACACAATTTTATTTATGAACTAAGGATACACTTTTATACAATAAGAATTAATAAACAAGAAAAAAATAAATAAATAAATATTTTATTAAGAATAAATTATTCGCAACTAAATCAATCTAATTATATCCTTTTTCACTCATGATTTGATTTACTTTCCATAAGAAAAGATTTGCTTAGTTGTTATATCACCCATGATTAGATCGACTCTCCATAAGAAAATATTTGATTATTTTCTACACACTAAATTATCTTGCATCTGTAGTCCATGCCATATATATACCGTGCCATCGTGACACAAGTACATGAGCCATATGATGGGTGTAGGCATTACTTGGGGTTGCACTAGCAATATCTCCACTCGGAAATAAAGGAAAAGCGCACAGCCTCATGGAAGACTACATTTTTAACGCATCATATTTTTCTTGGTCCTTTAATCCTGTACATTCGTTAAACGACCTGGATCATGTGATTTTGGTTGAAGGAGAAATAGGGGAAGATCGAAAGTGCCAAATCCTATTTTGATTGTATCATTCATGTTTTTGTTCCCTATTTTCATAACTTTGAAAAGGAAAGAATTAATAATAAAATCAGGTGTACTTAGTGAAAGAGGATCAAGGCATACTGAACCTTGAGTTGCCCTTTCTTATCATTTAGTAGAACATATCTGCCTTGAGTTGGCTTTGGTGTCTTAACTTACCTGAATAAAGGAAAAATAGAAACAAAACCAAAGCACTTATGATGCCCAGCTAAATATGCGTAGTAAATCTGTTACTCTAATGCTTTTTGTTATTTTCTTGGCAGATTCCACTGGTCACTCTGACAAAATACCTCCAGAGTAAATTCACTAACACTATGGTACGTTGACCTTAACGGTGCAAATTCTCTTGTCCTGCTTAGTTCTTAAGAGTCAACCTACGACTTTTCTCTTTACTGTCGTTTCCCAGAGAATTTGATACATCGACATTCTAATACTCTGTCCAAATTGTCCAGGTTGGGAATATTGTATTTTGGTTTTTCTTCTGCATTCTCGGGCAGCCAATGTGTGTCCTCTTGTATTACCATGACGTGATGAACAGGAATTTGAAGGATTGATTGATCTACAAACGTCGGTTATGTTCTTAATGAAGCCGACATCGTGCACTGACCATTTTTCTTTATATTCACATGGAATAATTTAGTGTGTTTCTTTATTCTTTTTTGTGATAAAAACATTTCCCGGTTGGTTACTGGGCTACGTGGTCGTCATCTTTTGGAGGGGGTTCAGGTGTTGTTTTGATTGGATACTAAATCTCATCGATAATTTTATTTCGATTCATTTTTCTGGAAATGCAAATGCGATGAATCAAGGACAAATTTTCTGTGAAGGCTCTCTTCCTACTATCTTTTAATATAGTAGGAAATTTCTCTGGGATCGGATCGATCACTTCTAGGGATTGAGTCAATGAGATTGACTGAATTTATCAATTTTTTTTAATATAATATTTGTTTTTTTTTTCTGTGAACACGTATTTTAAAATTAGTGCAGCTTTGCAGGATGGGTTATACACGGTGTGGACATGGCATTTTTTGTTAGATTGTGGACCTCGAGCCGTTGGATAAATGCAGGTATTGCGTGCACTTGATGTGATGGATGGATTGAATTAAAATATTATTAAAAATTTTTAATTCGAATTCGATCTGAATTTATAAAATCTGAGTAATTTAGATTTTTAAAATTATTTGATAATTTTTTATTTTTGATAATTTTTTACCATATTAATATTATATAAAATATTATAATTTTTAAAATAAAATTTAATTTAATTTTAAAAATATTTTTTAAATTCTAAATCCGAACAATTTGGATTCGAATTCAATTCAATTTAAAATTTTAAATCTGAATTTAATAATTTGAAAATCTTCAATCTTTTGATTTTTTTGGGTTGGATCGGATTGGCGGATTAAGTTCATTTTTAACACCTTTAACATTTACGTCGTATGCATATGATAGTTACTACCTATATAAGAGCCATCGTATGATTAATTGTACAACAAAAGTTATGGTTTATTAATCAGTTTTTGATTAAGGTACTTTTTTACAACATTGAGATTTCCTAACATCCAAAATTTGCACTGTGGTTTGTATTTATCAAAGGGGGTGTTTTGTGCTGGTGATGTGGAATATATCACTTTGTTTGGCCTTCTTTCTTGAACTACTCTAACAACGCATAAAAGCCAAAGCGTCAAATTTCATCTTGTCAAAATGTCACCCAAACTATCGATAGCAACACAAATACTCTCTTTGACTGTCAATTCTCTTCAAAAAAAAAAAAAAAAAAAACTTCAAGTGAACAATTCATTTGATGGGTGGTAAAATCTTTAAGTTTCTTCTTTGTAATATTAATATAATTTTCTACGTAATTTCTCTACACGATGAATATCAACCTAATGAATATGTTAATTCGTCTAGATAATCAAAATTTAAAAAAATTAATCGAAATAATCAATATTTTTTAAAAAAAATTAAACTTCCGAATAAAAGAAAAATAGAACGAAAAACTTGCAAGGTTGGTTTTATGCAAGTAGACTGATGCCCACTGAGAATAATGAAGAATAATATCTTCCCAATCTAGCAAAATTTTACCAAAAGCAAAAGAATAATGCACTGCGTACGCGAACGAAGACGATTGTGAGGATCGCAAGGCGAATTATAATTGTGCCACTTCCCTCTTCATCGAACTGTAGATCTTCTGGATTTTTTTTTCCTTTCTTTTTGCCCCTTCTCCTACCATTCAGTCTCCGCTTCTCAGCCAATCCAACAGCAACGCCCAACCATACGAAGATTTCATCCCCTTCTGCTCGTTCTGCAGTGTTTATTTCTTGTTGACGGCCCCGATTGCATCGCCCTTGTAGTCACATTGCATTTGTTGTAATTCGCGGGGGCGAAGAGAGTTGCTTTACTATTCGATTCCTTTTTCCCGTTTTGTGGTCTTTTGCTTTGTGCTTGGACTTCATTAGGGTTTGAATTTGGCAGAAAAGTTCTGTTCTGTGTGTCAGTTATGGAGCCGCGAGTTGGGAACAAGTTTCACCTGGGTCGTAAGATTGGGAGCGGCTCCTTCGGGGAGATTTATTTAGGTTTTTCTATATCTTACCTTCTCTGGATTTAGTTATTGTGTTCTTAATGGAACCTTTAATTGCTGTTATTTTGATAACTTTTCCAGGTACTAATACTCAAACGAATGAAGAAGTAGCCATCAAGCTGGTAAGCATCTGTATCTGGCTTTTTCCTGTGTCGTTCTTACGGTAAAGTAACAGAGAAATGTCAGTGAAAGTTCTGCTTTTACTATGAGTTATATTTTAATTTTCAACTGATAATGCATGTTCTGTTTAACATAAATATGGTAAGATGATCCATGATCTACAAGAAAGTGGAGGGACTTAAATTGGTTGAGATAGGTAATTCTTCATGCAAATCATAGACTGTACCAACAAAATTATCACATTGCGTATTTGTTTTTAACTTGAATTTGGTATATCAAACAGGTACATCACTTTGTAGGATAATCTTAATATTGGTTATCTAGGTCTAATGCGACCTCAACCTTTTCCATTCTGACTTGGGACTTGCATAGCTTTGCATATTATAAAATTAGAAGAGCTGAATTAATTAGAGTAGAAGGTGGAAAGGGTAGAAGGAGATTAGAGAAAATATTCGTCTAAGTACTAAATAATTATTTAATTAATTAGAACATTAATATTATATTATAGCCATGCATTGAGCTCAATGGAGGGATGATATTAATGTAGCTGACCTAAAATTATTGGAACAAACACCACTTGACATTGATGGTAGGTCGGATTGTGTCTAAAATTGTAGGATTTGAAGCTCTAATATTGCTGATCGGTTAACAATATGGTGAGATTAGGAGCTTCCAAATTGAATGCCTATAGTGAATTTGAAGGTCTAGATGAACCTGCTCCACACTAGAATAATAATTAATACTGTAGAAGAGTAGCATGCATTGAGGATGGAAGATTTTGCTTGTACTTTTTTACCTAAATAATTTCCATTTTATTTATTCATTCATTTGGGATAGTAATTTGGTCCTCTCCTTTCTGGGAGATGTTCCATTGTCCAATGAATTACACCTACAAACATTTGTATTACTCATGTCAAATTAAGTTGATGTTAAGTGATACATGGAGTAACTCATGACCATCATGTGTCTGTTGTAAGATATGAAGAAATTCATAACCATTTTTGTGGTCTCATTGTAAAATGTATCTCATCTATTCAATAGTCGCACTTCAGTGATTTTGATCGTTGCAGTATATTTTTCAACCTACTTTTTCGAGAATTTACTGTAATCATCCTACATTTTTCTTTTCTTTTTTGGTGCACCGAATGGTTATGATGATGTGGTTTGGTTTTACCAGGAAAATGTCAAGACAAAGCATCCACAGTTGCAATATGAATCAAAACTTTACAGAATCTTGCAAGGAGGAAGTAATGAAAATTTTATACTTTTCTTCTTCAAGATAAATAAATGCATGGTCATGATTGGTTTCATAATTATTTAATCCTATTATGGTAGTTGGCATTCCCAATGTGCGATGGTTTGGCGTAGAAGGAGATTATAATGTTCTTGTTATGGATTTATTGGGCCCAAGCCTCGAAGATTTGTTCAATTTTTGCAGTCGAAAACTCTCTATGAAGTCTGTCCTGATGCTAGCTGATCAGATGGTATTTCTATCATTTTATGTTACTTGTTTGCTTTTTGTTATCTTTCCTAACCTTTGCTGAAATTTTTTCTAGATCAACCGTGTGGAATACCTTCACTCTAAATCTTTCCTGCATCGAGATATCAAGCCAGATAACTTTTTGATGGGCTTGGGGAGGCGAGCAAATCAGGTGTCTCACCAAGTGTACTTGTAGTTGTGGTATTCCTGTTCCTAGCTTCCATTGCCTGTGCATTATGGATGATTTCCCTTTCTAGGTCTACATTATTGATTTTGGATTAGCCAAGAAGTACAGGGACACCACAACTCATCAGCACATTCCTTACAGGTAAATTGTATGATCAGAGTAAAATCATATTTATATTAGATGGTCAAAATAGTTTGTTCATTCTTGATGTATGTTTGCATTGGATGTGATTTGACTGTAGGCATTCAAGTTGCTTAATCACTTATGCCTACCTTAGTTTTATTAAAAAATTAAAATCCAACTCTGGTTGCATGTCAAAGGAAGCTTTTTATGCTTGATATGTGGGGTCACATTTGATGTTATCATTGGTATCTGAATTGATTAGTTTTGCCCGATTTGTGTTATCAGTTCTGAGATTGTTGATATGAACAGCTTTACAAGTGGAATGTGATACTTGATTCTCTTGGTTATTAAACAGATCTCCTAACAAATCTGAAACCAAATTGCAGGATCCCATATCTTCGCTACCAAATGGTTAAATATGCTTTTGATTCCATTTTCACTTGAAGGTTTGCTTTGTGAATATTGACCATTGTTCATCCAAAGTTTATGATCAAATACAATATCTGAGAAAATAAGTGATGTAGGTAATGTACCAATAATTCTATGAGCCACTGGATGGGTCACATGTGTGAGCTTAGTGAACAACAGTTTGAACATGATTCAATCCTTGTGTCTCAAGGGCAACTAGTCAGAAGGAGTCAAGGGGACACACGCCCAGCCAAGAGAGTCAACAACCAAGGTCCACCAAAGAGTCAAGATGGATTCACCTGGGTACTCAAGCCACATGGAGTTCTGTTATTGGCTGTGTACGCACTTTCTGGTTTATAAAAGGAAGACAGGCTGCATGGAAGGGATTTACAAAGAGACCCACAAAAATCCACTAGTCTTTGACTGCGTATAATACACCCAATGTGATTCGACTCTTTCCTGAGACCCCTCATTAGCGGAAGTTTCGTGCATTGAGCTGTCCTTTTATTCTAATGTAGCAAACCTTAAATCTCAATTAATTGGATTCAATGAAAAGATAAGCTTAATATATTTCTTGATTAGGTTGTAGAAACTTCTATGGATAAAAGTGGAAATATAAACTTGTCTCCAACATTTGGACACTAGCTGACTATCTAAGAGGGTTTTGTTAGTTCAATATGTGCTTAGATAAAAGTAGCTAGAATTTTTGGGGAGGTGCATATCTTTCCACGGATGTAATTTTTTTTAAGTAATCCAAAATAAGATCAAAAATACCATTTTGTTCATTGACCACCTTCTCCCAGATAATATTTGATTACATAAACTACTACACATTTTTAGACAGAACTGTGAGTTTTGCAGCACAGTACCTTTTATTTTAAATTCCATGGAGGCCTAGCATGCTGTCTCATAGATGTAAGTTTCATTTGGATCCAACTGGACTGAAACCACAAAAGTACCATTTTTTTCCATGGCACTTCTGTTCCTGATAATATTTGATTTTAGGTCATTTAAGCATATTCTGGACACAATTGTGAAGTACCTTTATTGACCTCATGCTCTTTATTCATGCTATAGGGAGAACAAGAATTTGACTGGAACAGCAAGATATGCTAGCATAAACACTCACCTTGGAGTTGGTATACGCTTTATACCCACGTTTTTTTTGGACTTAATTTTAATTTCGTAAGTTGTAGTAGAGAGAGCTTTGTTCCATGTCCTTTTTGAGCTTGACTGCTTCACTTTTGTGGTTACAAGAACAAAGCAGGAGGGATGATTTGGAATCTCTTGGATATGTTTTCATGTATTTCTTGAGAGGAAGGTTGCTTTCCTTTGATGTTGATTCTAATATGAATACCCTCTGTTGCATGTTTTTTCCATCACTGATTGTACCTGTTTTGTGGTAGCCTCCCATGGCAGGGATTAAAAGCTGGAAATAAGAAGCAAAAGTATGAAAGAATTAGTGATAGAAAAGTTTCCACATCTATTGAGGTAAATTTCATATTTCAATTATGGAACATGAATTTTTAAATTTTGTACATTTCATTCAAATATGGTAGAATTATTATGTTACTTGTATCGTTAGTCATATTGACAACCCTAGATTTGATATGTGTCACGATTAGGGTTGCAAATTGATTTTTATAAATTTATCGAAAACCCACAATAAATTCAAACAAATGAAGTATAGAGGCCTCGAGTTGTATTTTTCCAAGGGGTAGTAGAAACTTGTTTAAATCAAGCTTTCGTGTGTCGTTCTTTTTGGGTTTTCTATGAAAATGGGGGGTTTTGGTGTTTTGTTGACGTTTTCAAATGAAATGCAATGCAAAATCAGTGAATAAATGAGGAATGTAAATCACTATCCTAAAATGCAACTATTAAAACAAGGTATGAACTAAATCCTAATTCAAGCTTCATGAATTTCGCAATTCAATAGCATAGTAAATTAGAGATAGGAATGGATGCAAGGAAATGAAACACTATGAATTTGTCAAAACTAATCAACTAAACTATGAAGTGTAACTAAAACATTCGAACTAAGCTCACTAATTCTAATTAACTTGAAACGGATTGACACGCAATAGTAAAATTGACACGAAATAGTTGAAGCCCTAGGGTATCAGAAACTCAAAGTGTAAACTAATTTGCACTGGATTGAATCCAAAAACACAAATCAACCACACCAAACGAATTCAAGATTCTTGGGACTGATACTGATTAACAAAACTTGAAAACAGGTTTGCAGAATTGAAATTTCAGAAACGGTAAATGAAAATCAGAAATGCAGAAACTCATCCATCCCTCCTCTTCTCCTCTTGCTCTCCTTAGCTTGGTGCCAAACAAGCTATTGAATCCACAATGTGGCTTCAATAATCCACCTGGAGTCTTCACGTGGTCTCTGGTGTGGTTTCCTCACTGCCCGCACTCTGATTAGCCCGGAAAAACCCTCTCCAGCCACGAATAGAGTCTTGTAGGGGGGTTGTTTGAAGCTGCGAACCGGAATTCCTCCTTTCTTCTTGCTCCGATTGGTTTGCTGACGATTCAAGGGAGCTCCACGATCCTAGGAGAATCCCTCCACGAACCACGGCCTCGTACTGTGCAGCAAGCCACCGGAAAAATCAGAAACAGAGAGTTGCGGCGCCGGAGAAACCCTCTTCGCCGCGCGCCTTCTAGCCGCCGGAAAATACCCAATTGACCGGCGTTGGACTCCTCAAGGACCAAGGATTGCAATGACTTCGGTTTGGGTGGACGGGGTTGGCCAGGGAGTTACGCCTAGCAACAGGGGAAGTGGCGTCGGGACGAAGATGAACAGTGGCGCAACCACTGTTCATCGATTAAAATCTTGTTTATATACGGCTGATTAATCAAACGATCTGGGCCGTCCGTTTTTGATCCTGTGATGGAGCTTGATCTGGGGTTTTAGGGCAGCCTAGGGTTTGGAAAAAATTCATGGATCTTGATCAGACTTGAGTTGGGTTATGTCCTCCATGTGACTTGATCAATGTGGGCAAATTTGGCTCGATTTGATCGCGGTTGGACTCGATCTTGATCCGATTTGAGCCCTACAATCAATTAAACTCAATTAATGCAAAAATTCACCATTAAATCATAAAAATTATAATCAAGCCTCAAATCATGCAATATAGGACAAATACGAACGAATCGATTTATTTCATAATTTATTTTCATGTAAAAGCCCAAAAATAAATCGATTAAAAATATATAAAACCCTAACTCATCACATATGTGTTAGGTTTAGTCTCAGGCTAGACATTTGAGTTGAGTTATATGTTGAGTCCTATATATACAATTTAATAATTCTCTCTTAACAGCAATGACCCACTCTTAACAACAACAATACAATATTTCATCACTCTCAATTTGGTATTAGATTGGGCTCTCTTAAACTTAAGTTTTCCTTCTTTAATCACCCTAGGAGGAGCTTCAAGTTTAACTTAATGGTGCAACATTCCCTCATTCCCTCTTCATAAATTCCTATTTTTGCTTCCTCTATTCATGTCATAAATCCTTAATTCCTTTACAACACACCTTCCAGATCCTCAAAACCTCTATTGTTGTTGTGGGGTCTGTCTAGGCCATTTATGAACCTACAAAAATTGGTGATGGTAACTGAGCCAACATCGAGGCTCCTACCTTGATCTCTCCTCCTACCAGTTCCTTGATTTCATTGGCGGTGTTTCCCTTGGCCCCACCCTAACAAAGTTTTACTTCTTTGTTTCCTGACTACAAAATCTACAACAATAGACCTAACAATGAATTCCTCCTATATAGGCAGACAATAGTTGCAATAATTCCCTAGACTTCTATGATCTTCCTCATCAGATTTCGCTTCCCTCAATCAACTTCAAATTATGTTTCCTGATTCCACCGCTTTACTCCCCTTACACAAAACCAAGATTAGATCTTTTCCACAAAAACAGGGGAAGATATAGTGAGCAGATCTCTTCTATAGAATGAAATGTCAGTCTATTAATTTATGTATTTAACCTGCAGTTGGAGCAGCTTCTAGTAGGAGTGAGGATCTAGAAGATTCCCTTTATTTCTCATTAGTTTATTCATTAGCCCAACTCTGTTTCACTTACAAGTTGGCAGCCCATATTTGGTTACACTTTTTCAACCGACAACTTCTTTTGCAATCCTCGATCTTAGAGGTCTACGTGGGGTTATTTCCAAAAAAAGTGGTACAGGACCAAACAAAGCTGTGGGGTTATATACAAAAAGAGTGGTACAGGCCCAAACAAAGCTAATGGGTCTTAGTCTAGAAGATAGAGAGGATTCACTCAAAAAAGGGGATGCTAAAAAAAAGATTGCAAAAAGGATGATTAAAGAAAGGACGGAAATTAATAAAAAGTGGGTAGTGTTAAAAGGGAGCAAAAAAGAGGTTGAAAGCATGAGTTAACCTTGGAAAAATGCAATTACATAAAAATGGGAGTTAACAAGTGTTTTAGAAAAATGAAGAGAGAAAAATGATACATCAAATTTTCCCCCACAATTTTCTTCTCAAAATTCTTCTTTCCTATGTGTCCTAATTTACCACTATTTCATTCCTTATCATTTTTGATTGGTCTTGTATGCATGATTTAAGATAATTTTAGTTATTGTTAGTTGTATGGATTGAAATGTCGAGTCGTATCACGCGATATCGGTAAAAAATTTTGTTCCGCAGACGGATCGACATTAGCACAGCACCAGTACAGGCGTTCCGATCAGGAGACGCCTCCGGAGGCATCACTCGGGCTTGGCGACACCTCCGCATCGTGCAGTCTCTGCGACGCCACCGGAGACTTCGCTCGGGCCGTGCGACGTCACTGGAGGCGTTGCGTGGGCCCGACGTCGCCTCCACGCACGAGCCGTGCGTGCCCTCGGTCGCGCGTGTCGCCAGTCGTAGTTTCTTTTTTGTTTTTGTTTTGTTTTTTTAATTTAGGTTTAATAATATTTTAATAATTAATTTCTAGCCATAGTTGGATATAATTTAAATAAACGTTATTAAAACCCGTAAAATTATCTTATTATTTTTAAAAAATATTTTATTTTTTATTTTTAAATATTTAGATTAAATTTTTTATTTTAGTTAATATATTTTATATTTTAAAAATATCGAAACTATACCGGTGCGGTATGATACGGTACTGAAATTGTATCGTTCCGGTCCGGGATCGAAATCTCGACACGGTTCGATATTTTAATCCTTGGTTAGTTCTGAAATATTTCGTGATACCTCTCAAAGTACAATGCCTCACAACTTAGTTTCCTCTCAACATTCCTCCCCCTCCTCTCATAACAGATGATTGGAACCCTATTGTCACGTTTGCCTACAAACAACAATTAGATGTCCTTAGGTTGCAACTTTAAAAAGATGGATTAGATTTTGTCTCTCAACTAGTATCATCTTCTTCTAATTAGATACTAGAGTTTGCATGGTCTCCTCTTTGACTTGCTTATTAGGGTGATAATTGGTCTTCCATCAGTCATGTTAGAACACAATTATTTATTTCACTCAGGCAATTTCTCATAATTTATCATTCATCCTCACAATTGCAATTTCTTCAATTTGCATTTGATGGGGCATACTGCGGAAGATTTTATCAAATCCTGTGAAGATCATCACTAACTTTATCTTATGAAGATCTCTCTTAAAGATGCCATCAACTTAAGCTGAGACATCAGTTATTTGGAGATCAATTCTCACATCTTCAAGTCGTTGTACTAGTATCACATTTTCATCTTCATTATTGTCAACTGTCTTAGTTGTGATTTTCTTTTCATGGGATCTTTTTTCTAGCTTATGTGATGTTGGATATACATAACATCTATGCTTCAACTTGGGGGAGTATTCTCGCCTGTCATGCGGGTGGTCGAGTTCGATCCTTGACAATGACGGCAAAATTGATATGTCACCCGTATGTCGTACTATTGTTGCATTCAATTCACATTAATATCGAACCCCTCTACACTAGTGCAGTATAGAGATGACTTGGATCATCTCCCAATGAATATAGCTAATACATGATGATACGGCGGAAGCCCAAAGCTGCCATGTGAGCCTAGTTTGGAATGACGTGGAGCTATTAGGCAAGATCAAGGAGGATTAGACAAGTCTAGGAGGGTGGCCCGTTAGCAACCTTAGCCTCGGGTCCCGACCTCGGTATCTACTGAATCTCATGTGCCGACTTCATCCCAGCCTCCAATCTCGATCTCGGAATCTATTGGATCTCATATGTCGATCTCATCTTAGTCTTGGGTCTCAATCACGACCGTCTCATACACCGACTTCATCTCAGCCTCGAGTCTCGACCTCGGTGTCTACTGGATCTCATGCGTCGATTTATTTTAACCTCGAGTCTCGACCTCGGCCTTTACTTGGTCTTATGCTCCGACCTCATCTCAGCCTCGGGTCCCGATCTCGGCCTCTACTGGATCTTATGCGTCGATTTCATCTCAGTCTTGGGTCCCGACCTCTACGTTTACTGGATCTCATGCGCCGATCTCATCCCAGCCTCGGATCCCGACTTTGATGTCTATTGGATCTCATGCGCTGATCTCATCTCAGCCTTGGGTCCTAACCTCGACCTCTACTTGGTCTCATGTGCCGACTTCATCCCGACCTAGGTGTCTACTGGATGTCATGCGCCGATTTTATTTCAGCCTCAGGTTCAGATCTTGACCTTTACTTGATCTCATGCATTGACCTCATCCCAGTCTCGGATCCCGACCTCAGCATCTACTGGATTTAATACACTAATCTCATTTCAACCTCGAGTCCCGACGTCAGCGTCTACTTAGTCTCATGCGCCGACTTTATCCCAACCTCGGATTTCGATCTCGACGCTTATGGAATCTCATGCGCCGACCTCATCTCAATTTCGGATACCAACCTCGACCTCTACTTGTCTCATGCATCGATCTCATCTCAGCTTAGGGTCTTTCGTCATCTATTTCTAGGTTGAGCCCATAAAACTGGGTCGCCCATAAAATCAGGAAAAACCAGACTGTTTCCCTCAAAAAATAAAGAGAATATTCCAGAAGACATGGGCAATTGGAACGCGTATATCGGAGTATACAATAAATGGTAGCACGTATTTCGGAACATATCTTAAAAGTGCCAAACTTAAAAGCATCAAAATTAATCAAGCACCAAAAAATATATCCAAACTCATCAAACACCAAAAAATAGATCCAAACTCGTAAAACATGATATACATCAATAATTAATCTAGAGGATTAAGAACGCTAAATATGAGCACAAAAATAATATGTCAAAATGCTAGTTATCAGTATCATATTTTCATCTTCATTATTGTTAACTGTCTTAGTTGTGATTTCCTTTTCATAAGATCTTTTTTCTAGCTTATGTGATAGTTGGACACACATAACATCTATGATCTAGCTTGGGGGAATTGTTAGAGTTACTAGTTTATTGTACTTATGTGTTAAAATTATCTTAACCTCAAAGAAAACATGTACAAGGTTTATATAACCAGCATAACTCTAAGAATACAAGAGGAAAATACCTATCTACCCCTGCTTCTCACAACAATATGCATTGTGAGTTTAGTTCCATATTGCCTATTTAAGTTATAGACTATTATGATGAATCCTATATATATGTAAATATTGTGTAATAGTTGTCTCTTAACAACAATAATATTTCATCTTTCAACAACACTACATTACACATGTATCGAGGTAAACTGCAAATAACAGATAGGAATATTAAATTCCAAATTTTCTGCATTTCATCACAACAAAACTGCTAAAGATTGTATTACAGGCCTTATGCCGTGGTTATCCATCAGAGTTTGCATCATACTTCCACTATTGCCGTTCACTACGTTTTGATGATAAACCTGATTATGCTTATCTTAAGAGGATCTTTCGTGAACTCTTCCTCCGTGAAGGTGCACTTTCACATCTACACAAACCAATGAATTATCAGAGCGAGGCTCATTATACCTTTGTTCCTCACAGGTTTTCAATTTGACTATGTGTTTGATTGGACCATTTTGAAATATCAGCGGACACAAATTGCAGGTGTTCCCCCACAAGCTGTTGTAAGTTTAAAATAAAGTTTCTTCTATCCATTGACTTTGATTTTTTGACTTATTTGTTAATAAGATTATATTGCACCTTCTTTTTAGGCTCCTGGAGATGGACCTAGCTCAGTGATGGCCCCTGCCACTGCTAATGTTGATAGTAAGTCTGGTAATATTTTCTATACTTGATTTTAACTCATGTTAGTTGGAATTTTTTAGTTATGTTGTGTGTGAGTGAAAGTGAATCCTTTATCAAGCTCATGCAAATTAAGAATTCGGTTTCTAAGAAGTTCTAGATTTGTAAGAGGGTATTTTGGTTGGTTCTTTTTAGGCATACAATCATCTTTTGCCTATTTTGATGAATTTTAGTTCTCTGTGTAAGATCCTCTTTTTCTTTGTGAATTCTAGTTCTCTGTGGGAGATCCTCCGTGTCTCACCTCAGTGGTATCTCATATATGAGTTTTGTTCTGCTTCTGTGTTTCATCATATGCTTAAAATGATTACTTCAATAGCTGTGGGTTTCTTTGGCTGATGTATCTTTGTAATATTTTGTGAAACATCGTAATTGATAATCTTAATCCCCTTTTAGCATGTGACAACATTTTCCTTAGCTTTCACCGGTTTTCCTTTTCCTAGTTTGAGAGAATATAGTTCTTTATGCAACTATAATTCCATTCCAGGTGTCGAAGGAGCAAAGGCAGATGGTTGGACAGTGGATAACTCTCATTTGCAATTTTTTATGCCAGTTGCAAATGCTGGTAACATATCCACTGAGAAGAGTCCAGCAGTAAATGATCCAGCTGTTCCAAGAGAAACTACAGTGAGATATCCTTATGTTGTTCAAAATTTTGTTTATTTGTTGTTCGTGACTATACTATAGTTTCTTTATGGCGTAGTAGTACTAATCCACTATTTGGGTGACCAGTGATATCATGTGAACTTAAGGTAACAAATAAGATTTGTTGATTTAAAAACAATTTTTGTGTGTAACTACTATCACAGAGATCTGATTTATCATCTTATACCAATTGTAGATCTCTTTAAACACTAAGCTATATTTTTTTATTAAAAACACTGTATTTATGCTGAAGGAGATTTCATGTTACACCCCAGTACAGACATCTAAAACTACTAGCTGCAATCATCTAGAAATCTCACTTGACGCCTCACTTCTGATGCTAACAACCCCAAAAAATAATAATAATGGATCTTCATTTAACAACCTGATAAAAAAGTAATGATAATAGCAACATATTTATATTAACTAAGTAGGTCTTTCCCAGAATAAGATTAAGCATAGTTAGTTAAGAGTTCAAACGATAAAGTATAGGAAACAACTATAAGTGCAAGTAAGTTAGCAAATCTAATAACGTAGCAGTGCAGCATATGGATGCAAATATAATATAGACAGGAAAATGTGTAATAATAAATCAAGATAAGTATCGGATCAACAAGAGTGTAAGTCAACATGTGAAACACAAAAACAAGGAATGCACATTGGAGGAATTCTCCTCTTGATCGGCATCCTATACTATCAATCTCAAAATTTTACGCAATGAGGACCCTATCACAAGCAAGCTAAGTGCTCAATGAATCTGAGTCAGTATTCATAAGAAACATGTTGAGGTCACGCATATCAAAGACACAAGTGCCCCATGGAAAAACTCTTGCACTTCCTTGGAGCAATGCACACCTGCCATAGTGCCACAATTTTCCACAGCGCACAGATACAAGTGTATGAGCATGCTAAATAAGTTTATAGAGTTTTGAGAAACAATAATAAGACAAAGAAGCTTTAGTTCAAGAATAATGAGTGATAGTTGAGGGCATCTTATAAGTTATTGAATTATCAAATCAAATAAGAGATGTTTAGAGAATATCAAGTGGCAAAGTGATGTACATGTGATAGTAAAGGTTATTGATAAGCTTAGCGAAGTAGCTTGAGGATAATCATGGGTGATAACCTATCCCGTAAGAATAAGATTTCACAAATCAAAAGAATAATCATGTATCATGGGTTACAAGATCATAGGTCATGGAACAATCAACTATGGTCATGATTATATTTTCATATTTCATTATCAAGACCAAAGTATATGAGTAAAATTGGCAAACAATTTAGTAATCTAATTGCAATGTTTGATTAATTTAAGTTGATTCCACTAACCTAAATAATTAATTATTAACTCATCATCTTTGATCAGTGTCACAATACTATATGGTATATATTAGTTATTAAAGATAATATATCTTAGGCTAGGTTGGTTCATTTAGTTCCATTTAGGAATTTAGGTAACTCAACACAAGGATATGCATAACTAACTAAGTCAAGCATGCGAGTACTCTGGATTTGGTGTACATTATGGTTGAGAAATGATAAACCAAGTTATGTTAAAGAGACTAGTAAGTATAGTGAAGATTAAGTTAATCAAATAACTAAATAATACTAATAGAAATTGGTGAGCTAAGATCGTGATGTACCAAACTTAAATTAACTGTGCTGATTCAACTATTTTTATAGATTAATTCTTATATTATTTAATCTTATAAAACAATCAAGATAAGATTAGCTCATAACCTTAGTGTCTGATCAATTTATCCGTCTAAGCCAAATATATTACCTACTCGAGAATATCTTAGTCACACCCACAATGTACCAAAATTAGAACTAAGTTCTTGTTTTCTGAAAGGCAAGATCAACTCCATAGCTAGGGTGATCCATGTGGTTTGAGGTGTAAACATTTTCAAATGACCAGAAATAATAAGTTCTTGTTTGCTGGAAATATTAGGCCTTCAAGCTTGGAATATAACCTTTATCAGGCATCATGCCCAATTTTTTAGTGTTCAAAGGGTAGTTAAGGTGCAGGAGTGAATAATATGGTCATCTTGTAGAAATAATCTTCGTTAAATTTTTAACATGACATTCTGATGTTATTATGCATTGCAGGAGTGAATCATCATGATCTATGTTATTATGTATTGCATCTCAATGTTTTCACAATGATGAATTTAATTGCATATTCTCTTAGCAGTTAAATGGTTTAAAATGTCCTTTTTCATGTTCAGTTGCATTTTGTTAGTCTAATATCTCAATTAGTTGCTCTGATTCTTGTATTTATCTCTAGAAAAAAAAGAAATAAAGAACAATGTTATCTACCTCTTAATTATTTGCTCTATCCCTCATGGTGAAATTTCTCAACATTTGTAGCCATCAAGTTCAACATTTGTGGGGCGTTCAGGTGGCTCTTCAAGCCGAGCCATTGCTTCTAGCAATCGTGATGTAATGCAGAGCAGTGAGTCAAATATGTCATACGCTCGCACAAAAGAAGCAACTGCATTTTTTACTAAAATTTCAGCACAGAGAGGCTCCCAAGCTATGTTAATGGATAACAAATATTCATCATCTAGCAGGCATCAACCTATGGACTATGAGTCTACACTCAGAGAACTTCATGACCTTAACCTCGATAATAATGGAAAGCCAGGGTATTAGCAATGCACTTCTAGTTGCTATCGGCTGACTCAATTTCATTGTAAATAGGGAACCTAAACTATCATAATGTTAAGCAATGTATTACTTTCTGCTGCCCATTAGGAAGTCTATACTTGTTTGCATGGCTGAGCTGCTAGATTCAGAGAAATCGCCTGTTTTTGATTCAATTAAAGGATCCAGGGTTTGGAACAGCCTAGCTTTTTTTTTTATGTCAAAGCCTAGGGCAATGGAGTGTAACTCTTACTATTGATTACGATTTGTGTCTGATTGTGTGCGGGTGTATTTGTGAGCAAAATCTGGAGATAATATGAAGAGGCTATTGTCAAATTACTTTTTTTTTTTTCCAATTTCATTATAGATTAAGGCTTGTTGCTTAGTCAGTGTGGATAATCGAACTGAATGAAAAGATTCCATGGTTCTCTCAGGTTTTGGAATGAGGTTATGCATACCGACCTGTTTCACAAATGACTAATACATGTATGAGTCCTAGAAACTGTTATATATATGCTCACTGCGGCAGAAAGAACCTTGGATGTTGATTGTATTTAAATTCCACTATTCTGGCCACTGCAGAAGAAAGAACCTGTGGATGTAGATTGTATCTAAATTTCACCATTGGACACTTGCTGCTTCCAAGTGTGCCGTCAGACCTATTGCATGTTGTAGTGTAATGCATGTTAGGCTGCCTGTTGGACAGTATATTATATAGGAAATAGTATTCACTTCTTAACAATTGTTGCAGAACATTATTGCAGGCATTGCTCTAGAGGTAGGGAGGGGATCATGAATACCTCTTCACATTGGTGTCCTTATTGAGTTCTTGATGTACTACCATTATGGGAGAGTAAGAAAGGTGCCAGGGCCGCCAGCAATCCCGCTCGCCGCCCACCTCCCACTTGCTCACAAAGCATGGACCAGATGTGTCCTTTGTTCTTGCCCAGGCGTATGGTCCAATCTTCAGGTTTGTGGATTGTTCTTCTTCTTCTTCCATAAATTAATTATCCTTCCATCATGCATCATACAGTGTTCAAATAATAGCTTAATATCCACTCCATGCAGATGCAGTCCTGCATTGTGTCATCAACTTCTCCAACCTGTTCCTCAAACTTGCCAGGGATAACTCAACCAGTTGACTTTTGCTTAGGTGAGTGAACTCTAGATTCTGACCTATCTAACCAAGCCCAAATTGAAGTACCCCTACCAGGACCTTAATACGCAATTGGGGAGAGGTAATTGTCACTTACTGTACTCTTCCATCCACTGAAAATTTATCCAGTAATATATTATGCGCACCATGCATTAATACTACTTTGCAGTGTTCCACTGCATGCAAATGATAAATTAGTGACATGCATCGGTATTGCTAACTCTCATCTTACGCCATTAATATAATCCATGCACCCCTAAATACTATACTGCAAAGATGCCTCAAAATACATGCAGAAAAAAATTACTAGAGATCGAGAAGCTATAACGTCACTCAGTCCTGGACATTGACTGGCAAATCGATCGATCGTATGGTGCATGGATCATCCACATGCAGTGCAGGTGCGAAATCTACTCCTACCTTGTACTCTTTCTTCTTTTCCCCCTTCCCATCGTTATCTATTCATTACTTGATAATAATACCTGTTCCACCGATTGCATTAATCATGCATGCAGGCAAAGGCTATAGCCTACAATGAATGACGCCCTCATTATTATGGTAGCTGCAGTGCCCGTCCATGCCTATATATGCTGTCTCCCTCTATCGTATATATCTTTATTTTTTACTCTTTGCAAATGAATCTATTATTCTTGAATAATCATGAAAGATAAGAACTTCCAGGTTGTTTAGAAAAAAAAACTAACCACATGGTGTTTAATGATTTGTATCCAAGCAAAGTTAAGTTTAGTGGCTAATCAAACATCTTTACTTTCAAAACTGATAACTTAAAATATGGCGGTACTCAACAT
This sequence comes from Curcuma longa, assembly GCF_044706935.1. Lineage (NCBI taxonomy): Eukaryota > Viridiplantae > Streptophyta > Magnoliopsida > Zingiberales > Zingiberaceae > Curcuma > Curcuma longa. The sequence goes on along the minus strand of NC_133876.1, from coordinate 1,315,032 downwards.
ATGATGATTCTCTAATGCTTTGTTCAGTCTGCCAGTATCTGCAGTAAAATATTAATGTAGAGATTACTGACAAGGTACGCAAATGAAAAGGGTACATATAGCATGTGGTAGGTTAGGCAGATATCTATAATTAGCTAGGATTGGACACGTTTACTATCTGGTAGATTTGCTTTATAATCTTATCCATGCCACGTCGGCATGCTCATGCATATATATTACTTCCAAGCTTATTCCCAGGTGAATAATTAATTTATATTACTTTCAAGCCTGTAAAGTTAAATATATATATATCATGAAACCAATTGCATGAACATTTCTCATCCTCATTGTTTCTGTTCTGAATATCACATCCAATAAAGAAGATAAAAGAATGGATTCACTTGAATATATAAACAAGTCCTGTTTAATTTCTTAATTAGAAGGAAAAATTGTTAATTACTTTCATCATTAGTCTAGAATAAAAAAATCTCTTCTTTTGTTCAGTCTAAACATAGCCTCTTTATCTAGAGGCACACTAAAGCTTGTCCTTTATCTCAAAGGGCATGTTAATATATTGCTTGGCCGGCCAACAGTTGAGGGTTCGTTCAATCTGTATAATGATAGTTTTGGAAAGAGTTTAATTATTTCACTCTTACCCTTAACAGGGAATAATATATACTCTTACATGATCTAATGTTGCGTAGAGATACCTCGTGGACAAGATAAAAAGAAAAAGCTTATCAAATCAATCAGATTTTGTATTCATAATTGAGTCTTGCCTTTTATCAAGTGATAAGAATAACTATCCAATGAACGCACTAAGACAAAATTAATCTTTCTTTTTTTACTAAGAACTTTCATATTTAATTGCTTGCTCAAACATGTTCCGTAGGCTATAGCATCCATGATTATAAGTAAGATGCTAAAATAACAAAATGTCAAATTTAACTGTAATTATAAAAAGTATAAACGCACTGTTTTAAGGTTAATTTCATCTTAAAATTAACATGTCACTCAATTGAGAAATTAATTAAATAAAAGATCCCTTTTAGTTTAAGAAAAAAGCTACTTGTCACAATAGAATTCCCGTCACAAATGTTGTGATGGGAATCTGCACCGTTGGATTTTAAAATTAAGATTAAATCCTGATCGTAGATTGAATGGATGATTGTGATTGAATGGGTGATTGTGATTGAACGGTCCAGATTCCCATCACAAATTTGTGACGGGAATATGTTGTGACAAGTAGCATCACTCTTAGTTTAATTAACTAGCATATATATATATATGTCATGATATATATATATTATATTGTACTATAATGTTTTTAATATTTGATGTTTTATGAAACATTTTACATTCATGTCTTAGTCTAGTCGATCACCTCTCAACCCCTAATATTAATTTCCAAAGTGCATGCGCTCTACTAGCAAATTAATGATCATCGATCGAGACTTCACATCCAAGTACCATAAGCCATTTGTATACAAGCCGATACTAATCAATCATTAAATATATTTACAACATCATCAAATATTCAACCAAGTGACAATCTTAAGAACTATAGAGGTTATTTATCATGTATATATGACTGAGAAAGACAATCTAAAATTAACTCTCATGACATCTCTTTTAGAGCCTCAAACAAACATATATAAGATGTACAGATATGAAGTACTCACTCAATTATACAGTACTATTATAGGTCAATCATGCACATCAAGGGGCTGGGAAAAAGAATTATATATATATATATATATATATATATATATATATATATATATATATATATATATATATATATATATATATATATATATATATATATATATATATATATGTATATATATATATATTTCTTCATTTCTTCTTATAAGAAATTAATATATCCTCCAAGAAGAGAGAAAGGAGATAATTTGGATAAGCACTACAAAGGATATATAATTATTGTGATCTTCTCCACTTTTGTTAGTGGATCTTTTTTTCTCCAATAACTTCTTAATTTCCCCTTAATAATAATTCAAGGCAACTACTATACTATTAATTCTGTTTCACTACCAATATAATTTAATTTAATTTGCCGTAACTAGTGTTAATTAGAGGTCAGGCGAGGGGTCATCCGATCCAACACGAATAAAGATATTCCAGAGTCCCACAGAATCCACAACCCCACCAGCTTGACCAGATCAGTGTAAACTGAAACCTCCCCCAGTCGTCCCCTCCTGCGCGCTACCGCATATATACAACGGTGTGCGCGTCACGCACTTCGGAAGAAGGCGATGCACAGAGCTCTTTTTCAAGTATATGGCAGGCAGACATTGCTTTTACCACTCCCGCATAATGCCCTCCTGCAATTCACTTCATCGCACACCGACGACGACGTCATCCGTCAACTGCACCCCCATGCATGCGTGATCCCCAATTAATGCACCACCCTCTACGTACGTTCTCCAACTTCATGTGATGTATATGTACCACGGTAAAAATATTAATAATTTTAATAATAATTTTAATAATAATAATAATAATAATAAACTCCACCCCTCTCCCGTCCCTTTGGCTTTGAGTGTAGGAGCTACGTACGTTACGTTACCACCACCTTAGTACTCCACGTCAACACTCGCTCGCCCGCTTTAACCCCTTCCCACAAGCAACGCCAGCTGGGCCCCGCCCTCGGATCGAGGCGGGTAGAGTAAAACGCGTACGGCCAAGTAATACTAAATACCCTCTCCTCGGGAGTCAGGCACTGCTTAATCGGCCCATATTCACGCCGAGGCCAGCGACTGGGGGAGATCGGATCCTCGCCGTCCGCTCAGTGGGGCCCGGCCATCACCTGCTCGTGACGAGGTGACGTCCCGCCTCGGAGGAAAAGGCCCTCCCTCCGCCTATCGAATGCGCCGTGCACTTATTCGACGTCAACGGTCGCGGAGGGCGCCACGCGTCGTCGGAGGCCCCGGGGTGGGTTGGTTTGGCGTAGAGCGATCTGAGCCGTCCGCATGCCGTGGGGTAGTCGCGTGACGTTAGCTTCGGCGCGTCGTCTGTGGTAAATGGAGGAGGGAGGAGGGAGGAGGGAGGAGGGAGAAGGGAGAGGCGCGTGGTGGGGGATGCTGACGACACGGTCTACGGTCACGTTCCGGTGACGTCACCGCCCATGTGAAGGAAGCGCCTCTCGCGAGCCGTGGTGGTTTTTATAAGCGCCTGGCTGCCTTCTCCGTGTCTTTGTATCGATCGGGTTCGTCGGTAGATAAAGCGCAGGCAGAGCGGCGATCGATCGGATGGCGGCGGTGGCGGCGGTTGCAGGAGGAGGCAAGCGGCGTGGGGCGACGGCGCTGTCGATCGACGGGGCGGAGGAGTCGGCGGAGGAGAGGGTGGGCCGGCTGATCCGGGAGAACCCCGTGGTCATCTTCAGCCGCCGGGGGTGCTGCATGAGCCATGTGATGAAGCAGCTGCTGGCGGCGGTGGGGGCGCACCCGACTTCCATCGAGCTGGAGGAGGCCGAGGAGGAGGGAGGCGGCGGCAGATGTCGCGGCGGGGGGCTCCGGCCTCCCGGCCCTCTTCGTCGGCGGCGTGGCCGTGGGGGGCCTCGAGGGCCTCATGGGCCTCCATCTCAGGGACCGCCTCGTGCCGATACTCCTGGAGGCCGGCGCCTTGACCTAGATGTCGACGCGTGTTGCTGCCGGTGGGCTCATCGCCTGCGACCTGGGTTAATGCAGTAATTAATTCGCCTGCTCTCTCTCTCTCTCTCTCTCTCTCTCTACCGGTCTCTTTTTTTATGTAACTTGTTACAATTTAGAACTTGGGGATGAAATCTACTTCTACATGCCTGTCAATCTCACCCATGGATGATCGAGATGGCAACTCTATTGTAGATAGAGACCATGTCTACAAAAAGGCAAAACCAAATTAGATGAAGATATCTACTAGTTTCCCCTCCTCCTCCTCCTCCTCCTCCATCTCCTCTTTTTACAGTACTGCGAGTAGTAAAACTCTGTGTTCTGTTCCTTTTCAGCTCAATTCGCTTTCGTTCGTCTTAATTTCTTGTTTTTTATTTGTCTTTCACCGACTGTCACAGCATTTGGCGTGAAAAGACAAACATAATGCGGGAAACGTCATGTCATATCGTTGGGTTCGGAAGAAGTGAAGCAGGCCAGGGGATTAATTATGGGCAATTAATAATTGCTGTTGTTGGCGCATTAATCATTGAGTTGTTTACAGAAGAAATGATATTGAGGAGTTGGGAATATAATCGTCGATGAGTTCGTGATTTGTGAATCCACAGTGTTCTGTAGGGAAAAGAGCTGTGGATGATGATGTCCTTGTTTCCTTCCTCTTCTGTGTGCTCTGCGTTTGGGGTAATGCCTACACAGTGTAGGTAGATTTCACTGTTGTCGTCTTCAGTTACTGTTTGATTGATAGAGTTTCGTAGAGGGGGAGGGGGGTATAGCTGATCTGTTTCAGCCTACGCTGTCAAAACTTGCGTCGCACACATTGTAAATTGATGGCTCCATGTGACCTCGTTTACTGCACGCACGAGATGAGAACGCAGTATGGCTTAAAACTTCAGCATCCGACGAACGTACGTCACTTTAATATTTGCCAAAATGGCAGCAGCCATACATGCATGATGAATAGTTGGCTTCCAGAGTATAATTGAGTTGGTTATGATAGAGTAAGGTTATTGAAGTGGACAAGGATCAAATTTTGACGAAGTCGAGACAATCTCTTCCTCTGTCATGACTAATTGTAATTTCTCAATTTACCTCTTCGTAGATGATCGTAGAATCGATCATGTGAGGTCGATGGGTGATGAATTTCATCTTTTGCTGAACGATGAACAACCTTTTGGAAACTAGATTCTAGTGATCATTTCACCATGACTGATGAATCAGTCGGCCGTGTTTTAGGTGCTTGGTTTAAATATGAAATTAATGGACTTGTCCAGAAAAGATCATAATTAGTAGCCTGTCAACAGAACAAAACTTAGTTCGAAGAGACCCTTTGCATATATAAACTGAAAGGAGAAAGAGATGGATTATAATATTTTCAATGCATACTAATTAATGTTTGCTATGTTGTTGCCTTAATCATGCTTCTAAATTAAACCAGAAATTTCGCTTTATCTAATGCTTTTAGATATTTCTTAGCTTCAATTTATATAAAACTTTTTAAAGAGCTCTTGTTTCGATGAGGTGTTATTCAAAGATGATGGTTAATTTTCACTTAATCTTTTAAGTACCGAAGAAGGTATCTTCTTATTCTTTTACACTCTCATGATCCCTTTTATTCCTTTGAAAGCATAAGTAGACTTTAATAGAATTTAAAATTTAATAGAAAATAATCATTTTACCTAAATTAAATTATTAATGAGTTTTTGTTTAAATCAAAATTATTAATTTTTTATTCACATTTTCACCTTGTTTTTAAAACAATTGATTTATTTTTGAATTTACAGATTAATTGTTTCACTTTATCTCTATTATTTTTTGTTTAAATTATAACTTATTTAACATTTTTATAAAAATTTATACATGAATTAAATGGACAGTGAAATTTATAAATAATGAGTGTTAATGTTAAAAGGAATATGAGTGAAAGAGATATATTATTATAACTTCCCTCAGACACGTGTATTAAATGATTTACCAATCAATTTAATTATTTTTAGGGCTGCTAAGGGTACAATAACTAATTTAAATGCATTTAGGTAAGAGCATGCAACGAGGTTTGAATTCCACGTTAGGTATTTTTTAACATCCACCTTATTAATTAAATATTATGTCATGTCATGACGTCCAGGTGTCTATAGAGTCGGACTGTCCACCTCATTAAATTGGATCGCAAAAATTGAATGTATGGATTAGCAAGAAAAAAAATACCTTTTAATATTAAAAAAAATACTCCATGACATTTTAAGAAAAAAAAAATGGCCTTCAGTTCCAAATGTGTAACAATCATCTCCAAATGTTTAATGTTTGCCTTCAGTTCTCTTACGTAACCCGTCACCACGATAAGAAAAATTAGAATTAACGATGACATTAGCGATGAAATTAATTTTTCATCGCTAATATACCGACGGATATAAACTTTCATCGTTAATGATTATTTTAGCTACGGAACTTTACTGTTGTCGCTATATTAACGATTAAATTTTAATTTCGTTACTAATTTAGCAATTTTAGGGTTTCTGGCTCTTTTCTTTTTCCTGCGCGTGTTGAAAGACTTTTCTTCTCTGGCGATCACACGATCTCTCCTCCCCTCCCGGCAAACTCTCCTCCCGATGATCTCTTTTCCCGGCTTTCCTTTTGTCGGTAAGCTCTCTAAGTTTGATTTTTTAGATCTTGGATGCCAGCGTCGAGGCTGACCTGGACGAGCTCACCAGGCTCGAGCCCGGCTTGAGCAAGCTCGTCGGCCACAGGCTCGGTTCGATCGAACTCGCCGACCACAGGCTCGGTTCGATTGAACTCATCGCCACGGGTCGGCCTGGCCGAGCTCGTCGACCACGGACTCCACCCGGCCAAGCTCTTGTCGGCCACGGACTCGACCCTACCGAGCTCACCGACCACGAGTTCAACCCGACCAAGCTCGTCGGCCACGAGCTCAGCTTGACCGAGCTCACCGGCCACGGGCTTAGCCCGACTGAGTTCATTGGCCCTGACTTGAGTTGTGTTTTCATAGTTGCACTTTTGAGACTATGATAAATCATTGAACTTGCATTTGATGCTTTCGCTTATATATTTAGGCTAATTGAAGAAGCAGAAGTAAAATTCCATATGTTTTGGCACCCACATCCATACATTAGTAATTATCATTGCAAAGTTGCAACTTCAGTAGCTCTCCTATGAGTTTGGTGTCATGTTTTTATCGGTTTTAGATTTGCAAACTAGATTGAAATTTCTTAAGCCAACTCATGGATTCAATTAGTTGAAATGGGGATGTATGTCTTAGTGTTAATTAATGAATGTGTAACATTACTAGAGAGTAATTAGGTGTTGATAAATTATTAATAGTAACTAGCCTCAGACATAATCATGTTTAGCCATGCAAATTAAGATAGTATAATTTATTCTTGTTAGAGAACATGGTCATTTTGGAATTAATCTTGTGTTCCTCCCACAATCACTGATAGGAGTTGTATAAATACCAGATTCTAAATACTAATCTTATGATAAGTTTATGATTGTTTAATTAGGAATATTTTATTAAAAATTATTTTTCCCTAAAATTAGATATACACAACAATATTAGTCTCTCTTTTTAGATTCTGCTTGGGTAATCACCTTTTAAAATCATAATTCCAACTAATGCAGTCCATTACAGTTAACTTTATCGAATGTAAGCCTACTTATTTGAGCACTTAGTCATCTTGTAGCTGATAGATTCCTTTGTATTTGAATAGTAAATTAATGATAAATTGATACTTTGATAATGTTTTCTCTGCTTGTTTTTATAGTGCCTTGGGCTCCTGGTGGTTCCAAGACTGTAAAGTAAAATAAATTTAAAATGGTTAATATTAACTATTATTTGTTGGACTTACAAATTTAACACAAATAGGACAACATTAACTTTGTCAAAAATAAAACTACATTGTGTAGGTTCTAATAATTTAATTAGAATTTATATTGGTTCAAACTCAAAATGAATGTTTAGTTTAAGTTTAAATGTTATTAATAGTATTAAGTCTAAGTGATTAACTTAACTATGAGTTTAAACTATCTACTTATTTAGGTTTACATATTTAATCGCAATGGACATTTATTGTTGCAGAGTATTACAATGTATATGAATAAAGGGATGTATAATAGATTAGAAAATGAATTTATCCGAGATGAATATTTTATTGGAGTTAAAGAGTTTGTAAACTTTACTAAAAGTCATCCAGAATACATGAATGATGCAGAGTTATGTTGTCTATATAATTATTGCAAATGTAGAAATAAAACTTTCTGTGATGAGGATATCATAAAAGTGCATATATGTAGAAATGATTTTGTTTCAAATTACTACAACTGGTATTGTCATGGAAAGTCTTATTTATTTGATCCAATTGGAACTTCGGTGGCTTCTTTATCTGATACAATTGCTTTAGGGGCATCATCATCTAATGAGAATATATGCAATCGATGATCTATGACACAATGAATGCAGTTGATCATTCCAATATAGGAAAAATACCAACATCTAAAGTTCAACAACTATATGACATGTTAAAGTCTAGTGAAAGAGAAGAGTGAGAAAATATTCTATTTAGTCATTCTCAACTATCAGCTACTGCAAAGTTATTGAACATTAATGTAGATCATTATTTATCAGAATGATGTTACGATGATATTTGTCAATTGATGTTAGAGTTGCTTCCTGTTGATCATCAAATGACTGATAGTGTCTACAATACAAAGAAATTGGTGAGGGATTTAGGTTTGCACGTAGAGAAGATTGATTGTTGTATAAACAACTACATGATATTTTAGAATGAAGACACTGAACTGATTGAAGGCAGAAACTATACTCACCCTCGTTATAAACATCTTAATCACATACCAGGAAAAAAAGAAAAAATATTGCATGGAAGGTTATCTATTACTTCCTGTTAACTGCTAGATTTCAACGCTTGTATGCATCTGTCGTGACAGCTTGCCATATGAGGTGGCATCATGAGCATGTGCACGAAGGAGGTATAATGTGTTATCATTGTGACTCTCCTGCATGGTTATTTCCCTCCTTTGTAATGAAACCATGTAATGTGAGATTGAGATTTTTTATGGATGAATTTCAACCATTTGGTCAGTCGGGACAATAATATTTATCTTGGTCAGTTATATTAACATCATATAATTTACCGTCATGGATGTACATGAAAGACAAATTCATTTTTTGACTGTGCTTATTCCAGGTTCAACGAATCCAAAAGAGAAAATGGATATTTTCTTGTAACTTCTAATTACCAAGTTGAATGAATTATGGAATGTCGTAGGATCAGAGACTTATGATGTTGCAAGTAAAATCAATTTTACCTTGCATGCTACTTTATTGTGGATGATTAGTTATTTTTCAGCATACTCAATGTTATCGTGATGGAGCACGGCTGGTAAGTTAGCATGCCCACATTGTATGGCAGAGTCTGATGCATTTTCATTACTTTACAGTGGGAAGGTATCTTGGTTTGATAATCACTATAAATTTTTACTAGTTGAACACCTTTTTAGGAGAAATAAGAAATTTTTTTAAAAGAATATTATAGTAAAAATACTTCCACCAACCATTAAGTCGGGTGTAAAAATTATTGACCAAATAGATAGCTATGGATTCCTACTAGTATATGATCATAATTTTGATGAAATAAATAAATACATTATTAGGCTGTGTAAACGTGGTTTGAAGAAAAGAAGTATTTTCTAGAAGCTGTGATATTGGAAATATTTGTAGGATCAAAAGCGCACTAGGGGGTGAATAACACTTGTCGCTTTTTCACTTTTTACAGAAACACAGCAAAAAAATAGAAATATGAAAGAATAAGATAATGTTTTTCTTTTACTTGGTTCACAACTTGCTACTGCTACTTCAAGGTTTGCGGTCATTGATCGCTTTTGATGGACAATTCACTAGTAACCTCCTTCTTAAAGAGAAGGAGATTTCATCTTTTACAAAGAGTAGAACCAGTAACAAGTTTATCGATTCCTTACAATTTAAAGCAAGAAAAAAAGATGAATAAAAAAATTAAAGCTACCAATAAAGAAGAAAGAACTTGAGCAGAGTCGTCGGAGCAGAGCTTCAATGTAGAATCGAAAATTCGGAGCATGATGGAAGTGGGAGGAGGTAGAAAATTATTGTAGTGTGATCCTACTCGTGACCTCCTTTTATTAGCCATTCTGGGCGCCTGGATCCCCTTCCAGGTGCCCCCAGCCTAATTAATTCGATCCGATCCTGATTCAATCAGATCCCGCGATCATCGTGATTTTTCTATCTTCGGGCGCTTGGAACCCTTCTGAGGGCTTGGATTGTTGATGTGGCTGCAGCTGGTGAAGCGTATCAGATTCGTATCCGATCATGACTTATCCATCCCCGGGCGCCTAGATTGCTTCCGGGGCCCTGGAGCATGAGGTGTTTGACCAATCCCCACTTGTCACCTCATCTGCTGCGCTGGCCAGAAAACTATTATCTGGGCGCCCCAATTCAATAAGGGCGCCTAGACCATCCGGGCGCCCAAATCTAATAGGGGTGCTCAGAGTATGTTTTTCCTCTAACTTATTTTCCTACATCAAAGAGTTAGCACAATATACATATACTATAGAAAATTAAATTTTTGATAGTTTTACAACTGTTTGGTCTTGACTTTTAAGTTTTCAGTGAAATTCTAGTCAAACCGATGCCTACTATTCCCTTCAAGGGAATGCACCCTCACCTACTCCTCTCAGGAGAGTTACCTTTTTGTCAACCATCCGGTCCTCCAAATCTGGTTGGACTTTCTGCTCAGCATCTGATCCTTTGACCCCCGGGATTTTCTTCTAATGTTCGGTCCTCGCCGACCTATCGATTTGCTAGACATTCGATCCACTAACCTGCCTAGACTTCTCGCCTGGTGTTTGCCCTTGATATGCTAAGACTTATTGCTTGGTCCACTTGACTAAGACTTCTTGCCCAGTCCACCTGATCAGGGCTTGTTGCTCGATCCACTTGACTAGGACTTCTTGCCTAGCTTTCAACTAGGGCTTTCCTTGCTTAGCCTCCAACTAGGAGTTTCCTTACCTAACCTGCAATTAGAACTTTCCTGTGCTACCTACACATTTAGATTAGCTTGTCAACACACAAACCATACTTAATTTTAAACCTTTGCTAACATTAAAACATAGGTTCGATTTGGGTGTTCCCTATACTAACAATATTTACTGATTCAATATAATTTAAATGTGATACATGTCAAGAAGTTTTTTTCAATAATAACTTTAATATTGTGATGAATGTTCCTGAAAGAACTAAAGACACTGTAAAATTACGTGAGGAATTAAAAGACTGGTTAACAGACCTAAGTTACGTCAAAATGAAGCAACAAATCAATTTTCAAAGGCTTGTTATATATTAGAGAAAGAAGAAACTTTATGTAGTTGGTTGAAACAAATCAAATTCCCTGATGGGTATGCTTTCAATATGGCCCGATGTGTGGATATGAATAAGTTAAAAATGTTTGGAATGAAGAGTCATGACTATTATGCGTTCATGCAAATATTCCAATAATTTTTCATGATCTATTACCTAATAATGTTTGGTAAACATCTACAGAATTGAATTTATTTTTTAGAGATTTGACTATTAGGTGTATTATGACGGTCGATATGCTTAGGCTAGAAATTGACATTGTTGTCATATTATGTAAGCTGGAGCATATATTCCCACTAAATTTTTTAAATTCAATAGAACATCTATCCGTTCACCTACCTTACAAGGTATACACTAGCTAGGTCTTGTGTAGTATAAATGGATGTATCCATTTTAATGATTGTTTAGAAATTAAAAAAATAATATTTATAATAAAGCAAGAATAGAGGGGTCAATATGTAATACTTATTTGGTTAAAGAAACAACTTCTTTCTGATCATATTATTTTGCTGATAATGTCAAAATTAGACATTGTAAGTATCCTAAAAACTCTGATGATACTCAGTCGATCAACCTAATGATGCTTTCTATTTTTAAGTTTTCTGGTAAGCCGATCAAATACTAATCCCTTTTTGTTTGTTTGGTACCCCTTTCGTCCTTAAATTTACCTTTCATCCATTACAGCTTCTATGAACAACAACTAGAAATACAAAATTCATCAATCAGTGCAAGTGAGGTAGAGGAAAAGTTAGAGACGGAATTTGCATTGTGATTTCAAATCTATGTAAGTTAGAGAATAAATAATTTTTCATATATCACTATCAAATTTGCCCTAATTTATATCATACTTACTATTGTAGGTGAACGATTATAGAATATCAAATGTGGATAATGAAAGGATAATCAATTTTACATTCGGACCCCTCTATAAGATACAAGTACACTCTGGTTACTATGTTAATGACTTCAAATTCCACATGACACAATAGGATTCACATAGACTAACCTTTAATTCTGGTGTTTACGTAAAATGATCTATCAACAATAATAATTCTGAGTTTGATTATTATGGGAGACTTGAAGAAATCATCAATGTTGAATATCCTGCCTTACCCATAAAAAAGTATGTGTTATTCAAATGTTCTTGGTATGATCTGACTCCCATAATAGGTACCAAAATACATTCAAACTATAATTTAGTTGAGGTTAATACAAATAAAAGGTTTAACAAGTTTGAACCTTTTATTTTTGTGATCCAAGCGGGTCAGATTTTCTATCTTGAATATTTGATGAAAGCAAGAAGATTTAGTGAATGGTTAACAATTTGTCAAATGAAGGCTCACTCGACCATAGAAATATCGAACTCCATCATGACCCAACACCATGATGCATTTCAAAATGAAGAAGTGGAGATACATTTAGTAGATTCTCAAATTCAATCAAAATCTACCTTACTTGTAAATGCTAATGTACCTTACCAGGAGATAGATGATGAAGAGATGTTTAGCAGTGAGGAGCTTGTTGAATTAATTGAGTCTAGCGAGGAGGATCATCAAAATATTCATGTTGATGATTTAGATTATAACGATGATTGAATATTAATATTATTGTTAAATAATTCAAAATAAGTTAAAAATATTTATTTTATTACATGTAGATCTCACTAATGATTTGATTATTATTTTGAATGTGTATGTGTTATAATATTATTGTGCAATATATATATATATATCAGATGACAGCAGCATCCGGTGGCCAGACTGTCTTGTGGGTTATTGGGGTTTTGTAAATATTGATGTTATTAGTAATTTTTAATTCATATATATATTTTTATAACATATGCCTAATATTTTTATATTTTATAATGTAGTTTTACTCTAGATGTCCATCGAGTAGCAACATGCATATCTAATAAATTTAAAGAGTGTGTCTTTCTATACTATATGGAGACATGTAGACGAGAGGATGAGAGATTTTTACTACTAGGAGTTTTTGGTAAGTCATTTTTATTACCAAGAGTTTTATTTATTTATATTAATTTGTAAACTTTTCTTTTTGCAAAAAAAAAACCTAGGAGCCAGGGACGAGGAGATATTTAAGAAAATATGGAATAATATCTATGCCAAACTCTACAAGGATCTGCTACACAAATATAGAAGAAATGGCGTAAGACTATCTTTTATCATAAATGATGTTTGGGAGGCATGGTAAGTCATCTGGACTGCAGAAAGATGACAGTCAAATTCAGCGATAGCTCGAGCCAACAGAAACACCAAGTTGGCTGACCTTAGCACCGGATCCACAAAACATATAGCTGGATCCCGTTCGATTATCTAGCATGTCATAGACTTAGTGAGTTTATAATTAATATATTTATATCAGAATTATTTAATTATCAATGAATTTATTTTGATTTAATTATATTATTTAATATTTAGGAACATTTTTTACAGCGACCTCCTACTTGATGGGAGATATTTACCAAGACATACAAGTCAAAGGATGACATATTTATCAATCCTTAATCGAAGGCATTAGACGTAAGAATTTAAAATTTAAACTTATTTAACTGTTAACAATATTAGCTTTTCTAATTTTATATCTTATGTGAATTTATTTTTAAATAGGATGAAATGACTACTAGAGTTGCATAAGCATCTTAGCCTGATACAAGGGGAGGTGAGATGCAGACTCTATCCATCGACCAGGTAAATAAGATCTATTATAATGTGGTCAATGGAAGGAAAAAGAGCTCCACCCTCTATGATCTTGGATCCTAAGAGAGAGTCATTTATAATCGTGTGATGACCCTTAGGGCTAGAGGTTGTCCCAACGGATCATCTACTAAGGTAGAAGTCTTAGAGCAAAAAAAATCAAGCATTGAAGAGTCGACTCTCCACATTAGAGCAAGAATTTCAAAAGTCTTAGCAAGCCCAGTTGAGATATGAGGAAATTGAGCGGGAAATATGGGAATTCATGGCTCTCATGAGTTAAACACCACATGACTTTGACTCTCAGGAGACTCAAGACCCTCAAGAGACTCAGGACCCTAAGTAGTAGCTACATGAGAGGTATGTTAATATTTTTAACATTTCTTTTTTTGTTTATCACTCGTGAACATGCAAATTAAATTTATTAATTTTCATAATAGATACATATCTAATTGTATTATATTTTTTAAGGATATTTAAATTTTATATATATATATATATATATATATATATATATATATATATATATATATATGTATGTATGTATATATCGTCATCAATAGATATCCAAACTAGCATTCAGGTATGTAAAATCATTATCTAGTTTATCTTTTTTATTATAGTGTAGAATAAGTTTAAACTTAATTTGTTAATCAAAATTGTAATGATGTAGTTTAACCTTTTTTATTAATAACATATCTTATTATATTTTTTTCAGGATTCGATATTACTAGTTGGATATTTGTAGTTTTGGAGTGGATTCATATTTTATTATTTTTGTAGATTAATTTTAGATATTCATTATGTTGTATATTTATCGTATTGGATTTAATATGTTGGGATTAATTTTGAAAACTTATTGGATTGATTTTATATATTGAGATGTATCATTTTAATGCATGTTATTTTATTTGTATAGATGTGAATTTGTGAATGAGTTGTGGATTTGTGAATTGTATCGTTTGTGTTTGTGTTTGTGTTTGTATGGATGTGAATATATGGGTGTGGATTGTGTGAATTGTATCGTTTGTGCTTGTGTGGATGTGAATATATGGATGTGTGAATTGTGAATTGTGTGAATTGTATCATTTGTGTTTGTATTGATGTGAATATATGGATGTGTGAGTTGTGGATTGTGTGAATTGTATCGTTTGTGTTTGTGTTTGCATGGATGTGTATGATGTTAATATATGGATGTGTGAATTGTAAAATTGTGATTGTATTGTGAAAACCATCGTTTGCGATGGTATATCATTGTATATGTAAATGTAAACAGGGAAAATACGAAAATGGAGAGGTGCTGTCAAAATTGTAAGGAATTTAGCGACGAAATATTTAATATTTCTGTTAGATAATTTATGTGGACTAGCATAATTAATATGATGCTATTGGGCTTAGCTATAATGGGTAGGCTTGGCCCATTAATTCCTCTCTATATGTAGAGACCCCTACTGATCCTAACCCTAATGTATGTGGATTGTCGCCCCATTGAGACATACACGTAATTTTTGTCTTCGGCGGGTGATAGGAGCAGTTTCTCTCTACTTTTCTCTCTATTGTCTAGGTTTCTCTCATAGAAACAAAAGATGAATTCATCGACATCTTCTGCTCCAGGTATTTTTCTAACATCTAATCATGTCTATCGTGCTTTCCTCATTTGTCATATTATGAATTAGATATTGTAGATCTTTGTTTTCATCAATTGGTATCAGAGCTTGGTTTATCGATTCTAATATGACAATGAGTTTTTCCTTCAATCCTTTTCCCTAAATTTATAAACAATTCGTTTGAGAGATTCTTTCAATATTCTTTAGTGCTCTCTCTAATGATTGGAAGAGAATAAAATCGTTCATCGTGTAATTTAGAGATTCAATTCTGATATTTTGGGAAAAGGATTAATTAAAGAAAAAATGGTGTATATATATATATACCACGATAGTGTAGCTGTTTATGAAATAATATGAAGATTAGGAAGACGAGAACGTTTTCTAATAGGTTGATATTTTGAAGGAGTGAGATAACGAACAATTGTAATCTCCTTTTCCAATTGGAATGAACTAATGAAGGAATTGATCGTACAGAGTCACATCTCTGTTAATGGAATTAAACTAATGGCAGTGGAGAGGTGGAAGTACTGTCACATCCTCATCTGCTAAATACATTTATGATTTCTATCATCTATTGTGATATGAAACCCATACATAAAATCAGATAGTTTGATTTTTATCACCATCTAATTTTGTTAGGCACTATTTTGGGAAGTTAGAATCACGATCTGAGAAATCGTGATTACATTTAGTTTCATTTCATATAATAATTATTTTTTAATTACTATATGAAAACTTTATAAGCAAAACCATTTTTCGTGATTATAATTTTATAATCATTTTATATTGTTGTTGATATTTTTTCATAGTTATGAGCTCGCCTTCGCGAGACGGATTATGATAAAATATTATTGTTGAAAAAAAATGTTATTAATGTGGCATTAGGAATTATTTTAATAATGCACTTACCCTATCGGTTTGTCTTTATTAATA
Source organism: Curcuma longa (assembly GCF_044706935.1). Lineage (NCBI taxonomy): Eukaryota > Viridiplantae > Streptophyta > Magnoliopsida > Zingiberales > Zingiberaceae > Curcuma > Curcuma longa. The sequence goes on along the minus strand of NC_133876.1, from coordinate 1,298,711 downwards.
TAGTTTTAATGATTGGTAATTATATTTTAAAGTTTTCAGTATCCTTTCGATATTAGCTTTAAAATATAATTATTTTATGTGATGTGAGAATTAATTTATGCATTGTAATTCGGGACCCTTCGGCGAGATTACATTTGCATAAGATAACTTTATTGTAGTCATAAGCTCTATTTCTTTTGTTGGATATGCTCGACAATAATCTCCCATTAATGTTTAAATTCCAGCTTTGCCTATGCGTATGAACTCTTTACCAAAGCTGAATGGAACCAATTATGAGGACTGGGTTGACTCTATTAAGTTATTCCTTGTCATTTCTAATGTTGATGTTGCCCTTACTGAGAATGAGCCTGATGTTCCCACAACTGAATCTTCCGCTGCTGTTATAACAAAACATGAAAAATGGACTCATTCTAATAAAGTCTGTTGGCAGCCTTATGTATGCTCAAGTTTGTACACGTCCTGATATTGCTTTTGTTGTGGGTGTACTTGGGAGATACTTGAGTAAACCTGGTGTGGCACATTGGCAGACTGTAAAACGTGTTTTGAGGTATCTGAAAGGTACCAAAAATTATATGATCACATATAGGAGATCAAATCATCTTGAGATAACAGGTTATTCTAATTCTGATTATGGAGGTTGCCCAGATGATCATAAGTCCACATCAGGATATATATTCATGTTAGCTGGAGGAGCTATCTCTTGGAAAAGTGTCAAACAAACTCTTACAGCTACATCAACCATGGAAGCAGAGTACATAGCTTGTTATGAGGTCACATGTCAAGCGATATGGTTGAAAAACTTTATTGCTGAATTTGATTTTGTGGAGAGTATCTCTAGGTCTTTCACTATATATTGTGATAACTCTGCCGTGGTGAGTTTTTCTCTCAAAAATAAAAGCTCAAAGCGGACCAAACACTTTGACACAAAATTCATATTTGTGAGAGAGAAAGTTCAAGAGTTTAAAACTCGTGTCGAGCATATCCCTACAGAGCTTAATATTGCGCTGATCCCCTAACCAAAGGCATAACTGTTAAAGCTTTTGTTGACCATGTAACCCGTATGGGTGTAGTAAGGCCTTTTGATATTTTGGGCTAGTGGGAGTTTATGCTTATGTTTTGTTATGACCTCACATTTATAATATTTAAGACATTGAACAATATTGAGATATTGCTCAAATAATAACTACTGCTGATATTGCTCAACTAATAACTACTGTTGTATATATATTGTGATGGCATATTGTATATTGTGGAGACATTTCGGACCCAGTCTCAATTTTGTTGTTATTATATGACATCTTGGGCAGATGTTTGGGTCATTTTACTGGGAAATAACACTTTGTTCAAATTTTGACATGTTATTTTGTTGGACTTTCCCATTTATCCATATTTCATTTCTTGTTGTTGGGTCACAGGATATAAGTATCTTACAATGCATGATATCATTATTCCTTCGAATGTGATTTTCTGTATTGTTAACATGCTTATAGTTCCATTTTGGACCTTTTTTTGTGTTATGTGTTGACTTATTTTGACATCTTATTATGATCACATATTGTTGATTAATCTGATGTATTATGCTGTCCAAGTGGGAGAATGTTAGATAATTTATGTGGACTAGCATAATTAATAGGATGCTATTGGACTTAGCTATAATGGGTAGGCTTGGCCCATTAATTCCTCTCTATATGTAGAGACCCCTACTCCTAACCCTAATGTATGTGGATTGTCGCCCCATTGAGACATACACGTAATTTTTATCTACGGCGGGTGATAGGAGCAGTTTCTCTCTACTTTTCTCTCTATTGTCTAGGTTTCTCTCATAGAAACAAAAGATGAACTCATCGACATCTTCTGCTCCAGGTATTTTTCTAACAACTAATCATGTCTATCGTGCTTTCCTCATTTGTCATATTATGAATTAAATATTGTAGATCTTTGTTTTCATCAATTTCGTCATTAATTAGCAATAAAATTTTAATTTCGTCATTACTATTAGAGACAGAATTAAAAGTCTATCGCTAGATCTGAAATAGAATTTTTATTTTTGTTGTTGATTAGCAACGACATCTATAGTTTCGTTGCTACATGTTAGCAACAAATGTTTACATTCGTTGCTAAATATAGCGATGGATAATTAGGTCTATCGCTAAATATTTGCGATGAATATTTAAATATTCATCGCTAACTTGCGACAAAATATATATTTCATCGCTAAATGATGTCAACGATCGATTATTTAGCGACAAGAAATATCAATCGTTAATCGGTCGCTATTGGACAATAGCGATCAATTAGCAACAGAATTTTCCGTCGCTGACTGGGAATATTCTTGTAGTGCATGTTGAGTTCAAGCTGAAAGGTTTCTGATCCATTGAATTGTACACCAACTCATACAATTCTAAAATAGCTAGGATCTCGTATTGATGTATATAACATATTAATGAAATCGAAAACATTGAAGACTATAATTCGAACTTGAATAGAAAGTCATAGGCATCTTCTTTTAGTTGCAGAAAAAATTTGGAGATCAAAACAAACACCTTTACGAGTAGGTTGATCTTCCATAAGAATTATGATAACGCCAGTCATATGTTCTATTGAATGGGATGAAAGAAGTTTCGATGCCTTAATCCTATAGGGACCACAATCCTATATATACCTTTAGACCCATTTTCATTATAAGCCCATCAATAATAACAAAAGTGTATAAACAGAAATTTTTACACAAAATTCATATCCGTTAATTAAGCCCATAATTAAACACTAATTAAATCACTTTATTAGATTCCACAAGGATTAAGCCTCAATTTGGTGGGCTAATATGTTTATTAATATCACTAGAGTCGTCAATTTGGGTTGGGGTCGTCGGGTTGGCCCGCCCCGCCATATAATTTAGGTGGGTCGGATTGAAATTTTATTAATCTATTTTAGCATGGATTAAGGTTGGTTGATCTGCCTAGGCCCGTGGCCAGCGTGGGTTGGCCCATGGCGGGCTTGAGTTGGCCCGCAGGTTGGAAAATTTTATTTTTTTCTTCAAAATTTAAAATTAAAGTAGAAAACTCAATGGATTAATGATCTTGGCCCCTCTAAATTACAATCCAAACTTAAAATTTTCAACTTAACCATTTAAATTATAATCTAAATTTAAAATTTTAAATATTTTCTTTATTTTTTTATTTTTTGAGAAGCCCGTGAGTTGGCCCGCCTAATCCGCAACCAACTTTGGGTTGAGTTGGGTTAGAGATTTTTCAACTCGCCAAGTTGGTGGGTTGACTCGTTCCGCCCTGCCATATGATAGGTTTTTGGTGGGTTTGCCCGCCCCGCCATGGGTTGGTCCATTTGACAACTCTAAATATCACGCATCATTGTCATTAAGAATTAAACTCTATTAACTGATTTAATACATTGTGCATTAAAGGGTTTAAGTTATCGAATGGGGATTACATGTGTAGAACCCAACAACTCGATTCGTTAATATTGATGGGTTGTTAACGGTTACGAGCCTAATAAAGGGAATGGTCCTTGTAGGACTGGGCTTATATAAGAAGTAGAGGCCTAAATTCATTTGGGTGTGCTGAGATTTTGAGTTATCTTCTTCTTCTCCTCTCCCCATGAGATGAGACAACGGTTGCATCCCAATCTCCTGCAGAATATCTTCTGCTGCATTGCAGATGTTAGGACCCGTATGAGCTAGAGGGGGGTTAATAACTTCTGTTAGGACCCGTGCAAGCTAGAGGGGGAGGAGGGGGGGGGGGGGGGGGGGGGGGGCGGGGGAGGGGGTGAATAGCTCTAATCGTTTCTCATCTTAATCTCATGCTTGCCATTTGAATATGCGGCGGAAACTTAAATCAAAACTGACGTCACATGCACAACACCTTGATTTTACTTGGTGTCTATCTCCTTGAGGTGACTAATCCAAGAGTTCACTCCTAGCTATCCACTTCCACTAAACTTTATCATTCTTGAGTAACAACCGAAGGCGGAGAAACCTCTTACAACCTTATTCTGATAAGAACACAATAAGTAAAGCAAATACAAACATAAATGAAATTGAAAATAACTTTAAATAAAACCTTAATTTAGATGCTTTCTTATTCTTGGTTAGAGATTTTTCAATTCGCCAAGTTGGTGGGTTGACCAGTTCCGCCCTGCCATATGATAAGTTTTTAGTGAATTTGGCCACCCCGCCATGGGTTGGTCCATTTGACAACTTTAAATATCACGCATCATTGTCATTAAGAATTAAACTCTGTTAAGTGATTTAATACATTGTGCATTAAAGGATTTAAGTTATCGAATGTGGATTACATGTGTAGAACCCAACAACTCGATTCATTAATATTGATGGGTTGTTAACGGTTACTAGCCTAATAAAGGGAATGGTCCTTGCAGGACTGGGCTTATATAAGAAGTAGAGGCCTAAATTCATTTGGGTGTGCTGAGATTTTGAGTTATCTTCTTCTTCTCCTCTCCCCATGAGATGAGACAATGGTTGCGTCCTAATCTCCTACAGAATATCTTCTGCTGCATTGCAGATGTTAGGACCCATATGAGCTAGAGGAGAGTGAATAGCTTCTGCTAGGCCCCGTGCAAGCTAGAGGGGGGGGAGGAGGGGGTGAATAGCTCTAATTGTTTCTCATCTTGATCTCATGCTTGTCATTTGAATGTGCGGTGGAACCTTGAATCAAAATCGACATCACATGCACAACACCTTGATTTTACTTGGTGTCTGTCTCCTTGAGGTGACTAATCCAAGAGTTCACTCCTAGCTATCCACTTCCACAACCTCTTACAACCTTATTCTTACAAGAACACAATAAGTAAAGCAAATACAAACATAAATGAAATTGAAAATAACTTTATAATGAAATCTTAATTTATATGCTTTCTTATTGCTTGGAATAACCTCTTATTGATTTAGAAATGCACTAGCATTTTGCTTCAGAATATCCAAGAACCGACCCTTTCAAATATCCACAAACTCCCTTGTCTAGTGTTGCATTCGAGCTGATTTTCGCTTACTAATCGATTGATTTTACTCACCAATTGATTGTCATGTTAGACCTGACCATTTAAACCTTTAGAATGACTATTTTATTTGACCAATTAATTATACCAATGATTGGAAGCTCTCAATCAAACTAGCTAATCGATTCCGAAGCCTTATGTTCGCCGGCCACAATCAAACAATCGATTGCACCAATCGATTGGTTGACATCACTAGCAAACCCGAAATTTCAGGTTTAGGGTTTGCCAATCTATTGCTATGTTGTGCCAATCAATTGCTAGTCCTAATTTCAACCTTTTCAAGGATGAATTCACATCTTGTCTGGTATCCGATTGACCTCAACCCACCATGACTTAATATGTCCAACATCCAGTTATCCATGACTTGCTAGAATTTCTTATTGCCCAATATCTGATCATCTTTGACCTATTAGGACTTCTCACATTGTTTAAGTGTCCAGTCAACCATCAAGGACGGAGCTAGAAATTTCATATTGAGGGAGTGAAAGATATGTATTTACGTTGAGGGCGTGGTTGTATAGTCACTCCCCATTTTCCCCCTCATTCGCTCCTCATTTATATACCCTACACCTCTTGTATTAAGAAATCGAGGGGGGGGGGGGGGGGGGGGGGGGGGGGGGGGGGGGCACAGTCGTCACCATCGCCCCCACCTTAGTCCCTATTAATCGTGACCCACTTAGATTTTTCATCTCATGCTAAGTGTCCAGTCTTCCATGATCCACTTGGACTTTCAGTTTCTTGCCAAGTGTCTGATTCTTCGTGACCCACTTGGACTTCTTCGATCACCAAGTGTTCGGTTAATCATAACCTACTTGGATTTTCCATCTCGTACCCAGTGTCCGGTATCCACTTGGATTTCTCTTGCTAATTCTCTGTTGGACTTCCAATCACTAAGTGTCTGATCAACTGTAACTCACTTAGACTTTCCTTTTTGTATCAAGTGTCCAGTACTCCATGACCCACTTGAATTTTATGTCTCAGACTAAATGTTTAGTCAATCGTGACCCACTTGAACTGTTTCACCGTCACGCATCCAATCAATCTTGACCTACTTGACTCTTCTTTACCATCAAGTATCCAGTCAACCTTAATCTACTTAACATCTAACTGACATATTAATCAAACTTCAAAATTCAATTCGAGTCAAATTGAACCATATCAACCTAGTCAATCTTGAATTGAGGTCGATTGCACCAACAACTTCTTTCTCATCGATCCAATGCACATAGATTTTACTTGGTTCACCGCCTCCCATGGCAACTACTCTAAGACCTAGTGCTTGCGATACTACCACCACTAAACCTATACCTTTTGAAGGTGGAGAATCCCCTTACAAGACAATGCAATAAGAAATAAAGATACAAATACAAATGAAAGTGAAAAACAACTTTACAATTAGGAACTTTGCTTTGAGAGTTTTCTTATTGCTTGGAATTATCTCTTGATAGTAGGAAATGCAACATTACTTCATCTTCAATCTCTCAAGAATCGACTATTTCAAAAATTTTAAAACCTTCTTTTATAGGGTTGTTGTTTGAGTTGATTTTCGCTTAGCAGTCGATTGATCATAACCATCAGTTGATTGATCAACTATGGATCCGAACGTTGCTCTGACCCATCAGCTCAACGACTCCATCCACCTCAACATTAGTCTACTGCCTTTTACCATTAGTCAATTGTTACATAATCAATCGAATTTCACAGTCGAGTTTTGAATATTTAATTTGTTCGTTTGAATAGTGACATCAATCAATTGATACTCCATCAATCAATTGATTTTTGATTAATTGAGTTGACCAATTGATTTTTCAATTTCTATTTGCTATAGTAACATCAACAGTCAATTGTTATTATAACAATTACTGTAGCATGTTGATTAATGTTCACAATACTATAATAGATTATCATTCACAATACTATAGCATATAATTATTCACAATACTGTAGAAGATTACTGTTCATAGTTACTATAGCAAATCTTATTTTCAGGGTTTAGCATCCATTAGTCTATTGATACACCTTATCAATTAATTGATACTTCTATTTCAGCTTTATCAAAATTAAATTCTCACCTTGCCTAATATCATGTTGACCTCAACCTACTAGGACTTCTTTTGCCCTACATTCAGTCAATCTTGACATGTTGAGACTTCATAGTTGCATAGCATTTAGTCAACCTTGACCTATTGAAACTTCATCGTTGTCTAGTATCTGATTAACCTTGACCTATCAAGACTTCATCATTGCCTAACATCCGATCAACCTTGATCTACTGAGACTACATTGTTGCTAGCATCTAGTCAACTTTGATATACTGAGACTTCACGCCTTATGCCAACTCTATGTTGGACTTCCAATCGCCAAGTATTTGGTCAACCATGACTCACTTGACTTTCTTATCATCAACTCCCTGTTGGACTTTCAATCGCCAAATGTCCAATCAACCATGACCCACTTGTATTTTCCTCTTGTCAACTTCTATTAGACTTTCAATCGTTAAATGTCCTCAGTTATTGACCCACTTGGACTTCTAACTCAATCAACTAACATATTGATCGACTATCAAGTATCTAGTTAACATTGACCTACTTGATGTCCAACTAACATATTGATCAAATATCAAAATTCAAACTCGAGTTACATTAAGCTTGGTCAACCTTGACCAAAGGTCGATTACACCAACAGTAGGTGCATTCAACGACAAGATCGGGACAATGACATTAGCTCTAAATTTAGGTCAACATTTGGATTGTTGTTTCGATATGTATTCAGTCGTAAGATTGATGATAAGTAGATCTTGTAGATGCATCATTTGGTTTTGTTAAATGTATTGTCTTACTTTCAATTGGTATCAAGCTTAGATTAACTTATCATCGTCTTTATGACATAAGGATTATATTTCGACAATTTGGTAAGTGTGAATTGATTTTGTATTCAACTCCATTTTGGAATAGCGAATTAATCAATGCATATCCATCGAGTCTAGGATTGGTAAACCCAGGATTTAACATAGGTTTCAAGTTTTTTGCTTTATTCCATATGAAGAACACGAAGAATGACGACGGATTTAGAGTTTACCACCGTCATTCTTGCACAGAAATTGTCACGTGCAAGAAGTAGAATTCTGTTTGTGCGAACAACAGTCAATTGATAAGAGTTAGCAGTTGACTACTACGTGCAAAATTGAGCACAATGGATTTTTAGTTCGATTGCAGCATTCAACTAACTCATCATCAATCAATTGCTATCAAGGGTGTAGTCGGCTAATATGCCAATACTCGGGAGGCCGATGCCTTGACCTAGATGTCGATGGCTGTTACTGTGGGTGGGCTCCTCACCTACGACCTGGATTAATGCAGTAATTAATTTGCCTGCTCTCTCTCTCTCTATCGGTCTCTTTTTTTTATGTAACTTAACGGTCTCTTTAGAACTGGGGGTGGGGCTCTATTTCTACATGCCTCTCAATCTCACCCATGGATATGATCGAGATGGCAATTCTATTGTAGATAGGGACCATGTCTACAAAAAGGCAAAACCAAATTAGACGAAGATATCTACTAGTTTTCCCCTTCCTCCTCCTCTTTTTACACCACTGTGAGTAGTAAAATTCTGTGTTCTGTTTCTTTTCAGCTCAATTCGCTTTCGTTCGTCTTAATTTCTTGTTTTTTATTTGTCTTTCACCGACTGTCACAGCATTTGCGGGTGAAAGAAAAACATAAGCAGGCCAGGGGATTAATTATGGGCAATTATATAACAAGTGCTGTAGCTGGTGGACTCTTTGAATTGTTTATAGAAGAAACTTTGAGTTGGGAATCGACGACGGGTGTTGGATTCGATGAGTTCGTGATTTGTAGGGAAGTTTAAATTAATAACGTGTATTGAATACACACTACTGTTCTGTAGGTAATTAAGCGAAGGTAAAATTGCGATGTTGACTGGAAGATGATGTCCTTGTTTCCTCCTCTGTGCTCTGCGTTTGGTGTAATGCCTACGCATTGTAGGCCAACGAAAAATACGTTTTTTAAGGCCATTGTTGTCGTCTTCAATTACTGTTTGATTGATAGAGTTTCGTAGGGAGGCATAGCTGATCTGTTTCAGCCTACGCTGTCAAAACTTGCGTCGCACACATTGTAAATTGATGGCTCCATGTGACCTTGTTTACTGCACGCACGAGATGAGAACGCAGCATGACTTAAAATTTCAGCATCTGACGTGACTTTAATATTAGCCAAAACGGCAGCAGTGTACATGTATTACAACAACACCACAAGCAAGTATCAAGTGTATCAACTCATGGAGACAACAGCATACAATATAAACAACCTTCATTTAATATACATAAGATTAATTAAATAAATAATATTATATATATATATATATATTCAATTTATTAATGTTCATGAATAAAAATTATAATTTCTGTGAAACATAGTTGAGTTGGTTATGACGAAATAGAGTTATAGAAAAGAACAAGGATTTGAATCTCGTACGTATTTACAAACAATACCCTTTTCCGTCGTGGTCAATTACAATATTTTGATTTATCTCCTCACCGTTGGGGTGGCAAATAAAATAAGTTATTATCTCTTTTATGTTTCAAAAGCTCAATTGACATTATTTAATAGAAAATTATCAAACATTAATTTTTTATTTGCTTCGGCTGAAATGAAGCATATATATATATGGTTTAAGAATGGATCAAATTTGATGATCTTGAACATGCACCCTAAGGAATAAAAGGGAACATGACCTTGCTTGAGCTTGAATGCATCAAGGGCTCCGATGTCGTCCTGATCATATGAACTGAGGCATGAAAAACAACACTAAAACTCTTATATAGCATGCTAGGACACCTTTAGAGCCTTCAACCTAAGGCAAAAGGCAAAAGGAGAAGGCAAAAGGAGCCCTTATCTAGCCTTGAAGTAGTGTTTTCTCTTCATGTTGCCTCTAGAAGTATTATTGCCATTTGTTAAAGAAAGCAAAATTGCCAAGAGCACAAATTTTTAGCTCGTGACTAAGGTAGGGGAAAGGAAAAAAGAAATGAGGAGGAATTATCTAGCCTAAAGAGGAAGAAAGGTTACCACCCACAAGAGGGTTGTTTGCCTTTGGTAGAAGGAGATTGATACGTGCTAATAACCACAAGTATAGGTTCATTGTCAAGTAATAAAATTATCGTCCTCTAGGACCGTTTTGATGAGTACCAATTTACATACAAAGGAGTTTATCTAAACAAATCAAAATGAGTGAATTGATTGAAAAAGAACTAAGTAAAACTAATTAAGAGCGTTGAATAAAAGACAATGGAAAAATCAAATCTTGAGACAATTATAGGACTTCGATTTTACAACGATGATCTTTGACAATTTAATTATGATTTCCTCTCTTACCTCAATGTTAGATATGCTTGAAGGTGATTTATCCTAAGATAATCGATGTGTCTGTAAAGAGAAAGAAAAGAAGGAAATCCACTGATGTTTCTTTCCAAACGCGACCTTTACTTTTGTGATAGTTGAATCGGGACAGACCCCTTATGCTCTGTGACAATCAATGTTTACTCTTGAGAGAGTTTAAATTACCTTTATGATCAAACCTTCAAGTTCAATTCTATAGTTTCAAGACTAAAGTTCACCTTTTGGTTCATTCCATAATCTTTGGTAATTGCAATGTAGGCTTAAATGCTAGATCTTAGGCTAAGGTTCACCTCTTAGTCTATCCTAGAGAAATCCATCCATTAATTTATTATCATGTATACAATCATGAAGCAAACTAATCAAGAATCAAGCATATCATACAATAAAAGAGAAGAATAACAAACTATAATTGTCAACTCAAGACTATTTCATAATGTTAGAATATTGACCATTAACGTCGTAGATCCTTTGAAGTCTTCATGCATGCAGCTTTCTTCTTGATCCCTTGTCACAAGATTGGTAGATCTTTTTGATCCTGTTGATCATCAGATGTTTCTAAACTGTCGCCTCTTAGTTCCTTTTATAGTTTTAGAACATTAATAGTATTTTTTAAAAAAATTAAAACAAACTCTAACATAATTTCTTAAAATAAAGGGGTGACTAACATATTTTCCTAAAAAGAAGGAAGACTTAACAAAATTTCCTAAAAATAGGGGAGGCTTAATAGAATTTCCTAAAAATATGGGAGGCACCGTCTTGACACACCACAACCGTGGTAAACACCACAGGCTGGCTATGGTGGGTGTTGGACTCTCCTCGTCAAGGCCGCATGATAGAACATGACCGTGCTCCTTTCTGAAAGTCCCATTTGTTGTTCTGATGCTCGTTCTGCTTCTAAGGATGATGCACGGCCATGGCAGGTGCAACGGGCAAGTTGTGTACCATGGTGCAATATGCGCTCCATAAGCTTTTTGTCCTCAAGCAAGCTCCAATTCCAAGATTTTCACATTCTATCAATAAAACATACAAAGAGCAGTCACTCGAACTAAAAATATAAAAAGAATGCAAAAACTAGAAGATTATGAAAAATATGCTCATGCAATACAGTAAATATATGTTAAATAATATTGAATATATATGCATAAATCACACACATCAAAGACTTATTTAGAGTTACCATTATGTTTGACTACTAGCTAGGGCTAGAAAGGTGAAGGGAAGAGAATAAATCTCACTTGAACTAGAAAAAGAAGAAAAAGCCAATCATCAATGGGAAGTTACCATTATGTTTGACTACCATTATGTTTGACTACTTGCAATATGCATGTTTGACTACTTGCTAGGGGTTCAATGGAGAGTTGATCGTTCGTCAAGGAAGAGAAGAATAGGGAAAGATGTTGCCCATATGGTGGAGAAAAAAAAAGTCTGGTGAATTATAGAGGTTTTGGTGCCAATCATCAAAAATATCTAAAATTAAGTTTTACCAACTTTTTCCCTTGAACCAAACCGAAGTAAAATTTAGTTTAACCTTAACCAATTGAATTTTAATTCAAGCCAAGTTTGAGTTATGAAAGCAGATCCAATATTCTAATTTTTTTAACTCAATTTAGTCCAAAATTTCATCAATATATAGTCCCTTCTTTAATAATTTTAAATTTTAAAATAGTTTAGAATTTCTTAATAAATCTAAATAAAAGAAAACATCTTGCACATCAATCTAATCTTGAGGACACCCAAGATTACATCATCTAATCAACTAATCTTGGTTACAACTGTTGGGATTGTTGACATTGCTAGAGTGGGTAAATAACAATTTGCAATTTCATAGATCATCTATCATGTGTTCATCTACAACACGTCAATATGTAGAAGAACAAAAAACATACAACACAAAAGAGACAGACAAGCACAAACTACTATCCTAGCCAAATCACCTTTAATCTCTCTCTTTGCCAAATAACTTCAGGAGATGGAGAAATCTTTTATAGTACATGTTGTTATACAAACAAATACAACCAAATAAAATATAGAAAATAAGATGCAAATTAAATAAATAATAATTTAATTACATAAGTCTCTTGCTTTGATCACTTTATAATTATTGAAAATGTAAAATCGATGGTGAAAACCTCCATAAAGCCCTTCCTTTATAGTTTTCAGGTCGGGACTGATTTCGTCTCTATTTGTCAATTGATCATCAACCCATCCAAGCTCCCCTTCAGCCAAGCTTCCCTCCATCGGTCAACCCTCTCCGTAAGCTAGCCTTTCCTCAAGCCAAAGGAATTACAACCGACAGTGAAAGCTAGGAGCAAGATGAGAAGCAATTGTTGTTTCTCCGTGAGAGGTATTCTTCTTCCTTTCTCTTTGGTCATTTTTTTGGCGGGCAATTGTTGTTGCCGGAACTCCCACGCCATTAGGTTCACTGCCCCTTGTTGACAGTGAATCGTTCGACCTTCGAATGGTTGTGTGATCAACTTCCGTTCAATCTAATTCATATCGTCGAGTTGCTTTGAGTTATCGGATACCGAATCGGACTATAAGTCCTCTCTCGGATCGTTTGTCTCCTTTCTTTGACTAGTATTAAAATGGAGACATGACACATGATGTAGGGAAGTGGTTTCGAGGAAATCTCGATGTGAATACGAGTAGAGGCAACATTTTTTAAGGTTACTAGTTGATGTCATTTCCGTTTCACGTTATTCAATAGGTATAATTTATTTATCCCATTTATCTATGATTATATTTGCATGTGTGTGCATCTTTATGTGGATTTTTATGTGTAAATAGTAATAAAATAGTTTATTATGCTTTCACTACATGTTTAGTGAAACATAAATTTAAAAATGCCATATAAAAATCCAACAACATTGAGTTCAAGTTGAAAGGTTTCTCAACCATCGAATTGTACACTGAATCATACAATTCTAAAATAGGATTTACCATTGATGTATATAACATATTAACGAAATCGAAAATGACGAAGACTGTAATTCAGACCTGAATCGAGAGTCATCATCATCTTCTTATAGTTGTTGGAACAATCTGGAGATCTTTTGTAGGAATTGAAGTGACGACAATTGTATCTTCTTCTGGATGGGATGAAGAAGTCATCTTAAACCTACGAGGGCCACAATCCGATATATACATTTAGACCGATTTCCCCATCAATAATAACGAAAGTTAATTAATTAATGAGTTTTTACCTACAAAAACCATATCCCTTAATTAAACTCACGATTAAACATCAATTAGATTATTTTATTAATTAGATTATTTTATTAATGACAATCTCACGTGTTATATAATCTTGATATGTAAGTCCGCCCAGCAAATGAAGAATCAAATCCCAACACAAGCCTTCCATGAATGACGATAAGCATGATTAGGGTTTGTAGTCCAATTGGCAGACACCACTCGCTTTCCGAGCTTGAAGCAAGCCATTAAGATATAGACAGATCATTGAACCTTGGCACGCACTGTAAACTCCATAATATAAATATAAACCCTTTGTATTCATTCTCTCTATATATTCCATGCATACTTGCACTGCACCGTGCAGCAGTTACGTTGAAAATGCTTATTAATTCGAGGAATCCAAAAAGATTAGAAAAAGGCACCGGTGACGTCGGTTCGAAGGGAACTCTGAAATGAGTAGTGGATGCACCAACAGCTAGTGGAGCGTACAGATATATCGAACAATCTGAATTAATCTGTTCATAGACCATATAAAATAACTTTTCAGATCCTTTTCAGTTCCTTAATTTATACATAGTTTATATAGCTAATCCAACACATACTTTTTGTACAAGCAGAAGTTGTTTTGGAAGAACACTGTCTGAAAAAGGATGGAGCTAAAATATATTATTTAGGAGGAGGTGGGTTGATGTTTACAATATATACAAGAAAAAGGAAAAGGAAGTTGCACCACAAGTTTGAGTAAATTAAGTTGGGATATATGCCAAGTAGTTGCCTGTGCCCCATGACTGATATCGCTGAATGGTTGATTGGGCGACCACCAACCGCGCGAGATAATTAATAATATAATTAATTAATTAATTCATTTATCTTAGGATCGATGATTAATTTTTTGCGTCCTTCTTCGAAGAAGCTAGCAAATCGCATCATTTTGCAAAGTTAATTAATGCGAGCGAGTGCATCGCTAGCCATTAAAAACAGAAGCGGCAACGGTGCTCCACCAACCTCCAACATCTGCTCGAAGAACAGAAGAAACATAAACAATAAATATAGATGCTCGAACAACATCCGCTCGTGATTTTACGCATGCATGATTATCTTAATTAAGTAAGTTGGTTGGTGCACAAATTTTAGTATTAACTTTTTTTTCCCATCGAATATATATGTAGTTAATCAAATAAATAAATAAATATATAGATATTATGTTTTAGGCTTAAATTTTGATTTCGGATGTATCATCGATTTTCTTCTTCTCCTTTGTTATTGGTTGATTCTATATTATTGAGTATGAATTTGACTATAAAAATTATATTGTTAATTTATAAGTTGTTTCTGTATTTGTATATAAGTGTATTTTTTTTAAGTTTGCCTATAATATGTTGAACTCTTACTCTTTCATATTTTTCCAAGTTTTATGTATTTCTTTTAATTTCCTAAGTCTCCTAGTGGTTTGCTAAACAATGTTTCGCCAAACTCAGGATTACAATAAATTTCTGAAACTGTGGTGAGTGCTAGGAAGTTATCACAGAAAAGCTTAATCCAATTCCAACTAAAGAGTTGAAGTTGCTCTAAGTTTCTCATGATTTCTTTCTGTCGAATGTCCAGGCCCGTGTTAACATTTCTAGCAGTTAAGAGCCTATGAATAGTATAATAAAAGTTGAGAATATTATTTTCTTAATTGGGATACTATTCTAATGATTTCTTTTGAAAAATTTACTTTGAAAGTTTTCCAAGCGGCTCTAAGTAGTTTTCTCTAACTCAAATTATTGCTTCTCCGGTTTCTATATCAAGTTTATGTTTAGCTTGATAGTTTCTTTTAACTGAGTTCATTGTTCTAAATAAGTATCATATAGATGGGATCACATTCTGTATATTTAAAAGTATGAGTTTTTTTTCAAAAAATATAATTTGTGATGGTCATCTCTTTCCTGTTGTTCTCAGTAAAGGATTATTATTTGTGTAAGAGGTTATTCCTGTTCTAGGTGGATGATCTTGTCCATAGTCCATTGTTCGCATACATTGTTCGCATAGAACTTTCAGGATAATGAACTTCAAATGGTGGTTTTGATATAGCAGTAGATTATTCCTAATTAAGATTAACAGTATTAAGTTGTTTTTGAACCATTGTATTTCTTTCTTCATCAAAATATAATTCTCAATCTATTTTAATTTTTGGTTTGTCTTACCAAATTGTTCAAGTTCTGTAAGATCTTCTAATGTCAAGTATATTGATGCTTCTATTGACATATATACATATTCATCTAAGTCATTAAAGTATGCTAGACTAGTATCTAGATTCTCTACATCTAATAGCATGTTTAAGGATTCCTCAGTATTCTAATAAGTTGGGTCTATATAATTATTTTCAATGTTCATTAAGTTTACATTATCATCTTCTATATCATCCATTTGTGATGTAGAAGGATAATATCCATTCAATCTAACTATAAGTTCTCCATGTCTATCTTTATACATTATGAAGTTTATGGATTGAAGAGTTTGTTCAGATGTTTCTAAATTGATATTCTATTCTAATTCGACTAGGGGTTCTGAAGAAAAATCCCTAGGTTTTAAAAAGTGAATGCCCTGGATGTTAGAGCTTCAATAATGTCAGTGATTTGCACTTTAAAGTTATTAATTATTTGATTCATTATAATGTCTATTTGTATATTATGTCCTTGGAAGTTTCCATATCCTTTTGCTTAGACGAGAATTTTAGTATGCTTAACAAAATCTCTTATTGTATTGTTGGTGCAGGGAGTACTAGATAATTGAACCTGTGTTTTGATCATGATAAAGAGTTCAAGTTAAGGTTATGTTGTGTATTAACAAGCTAATCTGAGTGTGCAGGTAGCACAGAAAAGCCTTAGTTGAAGGTTAGACAAAGAAGTCCTAGTCAGTAGATCAGGTAAAGAAGTCCTAATTAGGTGGACCATGCAAAGAAGTCCTAGTCAGGTGGATCGGGCAAGAAGTTCTAGTTAGGTGGACCAGGCAGAAGTCTTGACAGATCAAGGAGATGCACTAAGCGGAAAGTTTAGGCGGGTTAATGGACTAGATGCCTAGTATATCGATGGGTCAACAAGGATCGGACATTGGAAGAAAATCAACTTCCAGGCGCTCAGAGATGGATGAGATGTGGTGGAGTCAAGGCTGATTCGACAACCTCCACGTTAGCATTCCAG
Source organism: Curcuma longa (assembly GCF_044706935.1). Taxonomy (NCBI): domain Eukaryota; kingdom Viridiplantae; phylum Streptophyta; class Magnoliopsida; order Zingiberales; family Zingiberaceae; genus Curcuma; species Curcuma longa. The sequence continues at coordinate 1,281,892 of NC_133876.1, read as the reverse complement.
ATGTCTGGAAGGGATTCAAGTGCCCGGAGATGCTAAGTCAGCTATGATAGCGAGACTAGCGGATGTGGGGGCGCCCGGAAGGAGGTCCAAGCGCCCGAATTGGTCCATATAAGCAACTGCGATTCATTTTTGGATTCTTGCATGAAAATAAATTACATAATGAATCGATTTGATCATATTTGTATTATATTGCATAATTGGAGATTTGATTATAATTTTCATGATTTAATGGCTAATTTTACATTAATTGAGTTTAATCGATTGTAGGGCTCAAATTAGACCAAGATTGAGCTCAACCGCGATCGAATCAAGCCAAGTTTGCCCAAATTGATCAAGCCCACATTGAGGACATGACCTAACTCAAGCCCGATCAAGAACCACCATTCTCCACAAACCCTAAGTCTCCCTTAAACTCCAAAATCAAGCTTTCCCATTAGATCAAGAATGGATGGCTGAGATTCAAGGATTAATAGCTGGGATAAAAATCGAACAGAAAGCGATGAACAGTGGCTGCGCCACTGTTCATCGTGCTCCTCGCGAACCTTGCTCAACGACGTAACTCCTGGCTAAGCTCCATCCTCCCAAACCGATTCCATTGTGTTCCTTGATCCTTGAGGAATCTGAAGCCGATCCTTTGGGTGAAATTCGGCAGCTGGAAGGCGCGCGACGGCGAGGGTTTCTCCGGCGAGCGCAACCCTTGTTCTTTGTTGTTCCGGTGAGCTACAGCACAATCCGACGCCGCGGTTCATGGAGGGGTTCTCTGAGGATCGCGGAGCACTCCTGTATCATCAGCAAAGCAATCGGAGCAAGAAGAAGAGACGGATTCTGGATTTGCCAGCTGAAATTGCGACAGACAGCACTCTGTTCACGCCGGAGAGGGTTTCTTCGGGGTTTTCAGGGTGCTGGCTGCAAGAATCCGAGCAAGTGACCACGTTGAAGCTTCCAGAGGGGTTATTAAAGCCACATTGTGGGATTCAACAGCTTGTTTGACACCAAACTGAGAAGAACCAAAGGAAAAGGGAAGGCTGGATGAAGTTTATTTGTTACTGAACATGCCTGTTTGATTTCTTAGCTGTAATTTCAGTTCTGAAGTTTTTGTTAATCCAATTTTTTTAGCAACTATGTGAATTTGGTTATTTGGTTAATGCTTAGCTTTTGTTTGGATTCTGATTTGCTTTAGAATTTGCTTAGCTTAGTTTTAACCCTTCTTGCAATCTGAACTTGTTATCTGAAACTCTGATTTTTTTTCCTTGGCACTGTTCCGTATTAGCATTGTGCAGGTATCTGTTCTTTTAGGTTTAATTGGTTGAGCTTTGGTTTCAGCTGTTGTTAAGTGAATTTGAATAGTTGAATTGTAATTAGATTTATTACTTTGAACATTAATTGCTTGCATGAACATAGTTTGTTGTTGTCCTTGTTTCTCAAATTGAACTCACTGTTCAGCCCTTTACTTCATTGCCTTGATGATTTTTAGAGCTTTGCATTAAGGTTTCATAATCATTGGTTTCGATTTCTAAATCCCTACAATCAGTTTACTCTTTGAAATTGACTTGAATTGCATTCTTAGGTTTGTTTGATACCTTGGTTCAATAGTTTCATTGTTAGGTTAGTGACTTATTTTTTTCATTTACTTACTGATTTTGAATTACATCTCATTCCAAAACCCCAAAACCCATTTACATTTGGAAAACCCAAAAAGAATGACACGCAAGCTCAATTTACGTAATTTTCTATTAGTCCTTGAAAAAATACGACTCGAGGCCCCTATACTTTGTCTGTTCTGCATTCCTTGTGGGTTTTCGATAATTAAATCAATTTGAAACCCTAACCGTGACATATCAATTCTAGAGTTATCACCTAACAAAGGAGGAACTCAATAGGATGGGTCCTTTCATCAGTGCAAAAGATTTGTGGAATGAATTAATTGAACTACATGAAGGGACCTCCAATATCAAGGTAAGTAAGCATGACTTAATCTTAAATAAATTATACAATATAAAAATGCTGGAAGGAGAGTCTACAAGCCAGTTACACACTAGGATCCAAGACCTTCTCAATGGTCTTCATACAATAGGGCAACCCATCGAGAACCTGGATATAATAAGGTACGCACTGAAAGCGTTCCTAAAAAATACCTCATGGGTATCAATGGTCGATGCTTACAAGATATCTCGGGATCTTTCTAAAATTAAGCTAGATGAGTTATTTATAGAATTTGAAGTGCATGAGCAAACTAATACTACTATGGTCAAGAAAGGTATCACTCTATTTGCAGGACAAACTAAAAAGGAGTCAAAGGCTAAGTTCCGACCTAATTTGAACTCAAATTCGAAGATGAGTCAGATTCAGAAGATAACAACGAGATCATCACTGAGCTAGTTAATCTAGTTCAAAAGATGTTCAAGAGAAAGAAATGGTTCAATAAGTTGGAAGTCAAGAAGGTGATCTAGTCCAAGAACAAACAAACTAGATCAACTCGACCTGCAAAGGCCAAAGCCGAAGTAACCTGCTACGAATGCAACGAAAAGAGATACTTTAAGGCAAATTGTCCAAATCTGAAGAAAGAGAAAAAACAAATAAGGAAGGCACTCAAAGCAACATTGGATGAGCCGCCATCAGAAGAATTGGATGAGGAAGAACATTCAAGCTTCCTAACTCTACCGACATGAGAGCAAATGGAGGAGATCGAATCCGAGCCCGAATCTAAAGCTGAGTCTGAGTTAAGCCACGGATCTGTATCTAGTTCAAAAGGTTCAAATCTCGATATAAGCAATAAATTAGTGGAAAGAATGTATTCTATGATTTATTGTTTAACCCGTAAATTAGATAAGTCTATAGTCCAGGTCAAGTCACTCTAAAAGGAGGTAACAATTTTTAAGGAGAAGACTAGCTCAAGTTCCTCAACGTAGATGTTCAAAGTGGAACTTCAACTCAAGTCCAAGAATTTGAGAAAGAAAATTCCACCTTGAAAGCTCAAGTTGAGGACCTTAAAGGTTCATTAGAACTGTTCATTTCGGGCTCCAAGTTGATGTTAAATGGGATACCTATTTGACTTTAATTGAAAATAAGACATCCATCTGATAATTTTACAAATGATGGATCTCCTTTTTAATTATATATATATATAGTCGCTAGCACTTGCACTAAAACAGAGATATTTATAGGAAAGTGTAGAATCAGATGGTGCAGGAGTTTGTGCACCAACTCATTAGCACTCACTCACTTTTTTTCCGCGAATGAATATATTAATCACGCAATAAAAATAAATAAATTGTAAATCTAACACATCAAATTACAAAGGACACAAACATACTAAAATATAGTATTTTAAAGCGATTCACAATCCCAAAGTTACTGCACTCACGGCCTAAGAGTTTCATCGAATATCTCTATCTTTTTTTTCTTTTCAGCCTCAACCAAAGACGTAGTAGCAACCCTTTATAATTTTAGAGTTTTTTTATCTTATACAATAAAGTGTAGAGATAAGAAAACAAAATTTATAACAGCAAATTAAAATTTATAGAGCTTTTTCATCTTCCCTCTTCTTCGTCCTCTCATTCTTCTTAGCCGAAACACACAAGTTTAAGATATGTTTTTGTAGCACAACTAAGGTTGTTCATTTCGAGATTCATGTTCATGTAAATACTATTAGAAGCACAACCATTTTGATCGTATAAGTCCAACGAACCAAGTACTAATAGGATACGTAACAAAGGTAAGCTCTTAGTTGGAACTTTGTACGAATTTTTCACATGGATCATTGGAAGGGATCCTATTTTCCGCTGCGTATATTATTATTTTTCTCACCCAATACCCCCGTGGTGTAACTTCCTGATTTACCTCCTCACAGATATGTATGATCGATTAAAGCGCTAGAGGGAGGGTGAATAGCGCTTTAGCATTTTTCAACCGATTTTTGACGTACGATTTAGAACGCGTGAGAAAGCGTAAGAACACGATTGTCTAAAGTAGAATGAAGAGAACAAAACACAAGTAATTTTTTTTACTTGGTTCACAGCCGAAGGCTGCTACTCCAAGGCCCAAAGTCTTGGACTGTTTCTGACAATCCACTATAAGAACTTGTTTCTTACGGAAACAAGTTGAGCGATACAAAATCTATCTCGATAAACCGTATCGGATTTACAAATTAAGTAAATGAATGTTACCCAAGTTGCCGAATGATCTTGATCTTCGATTCCGTGCGATTCCGACGTTACGATGACTTTAGAGTTGCTGCTGGTTGCTCAGAGCGTTGTCGTCTCGACAGAGTAATCTCGTGGAATGATCAAAAAAATGTATATCGAGCCTCTGGTCGACGGTTCTTTTATAGGATGTTCAGGTTGACTTGACTTGATCTCAGGTCGACCCCAACTCTGCAGCATCGATCCTTTTTCTCCATGATGACTTTGCCTTCAGGTCGACTTGAGTCCCTACTCAAGTTGACTCTAATCCGAACATGGAACTTACCGATAACTTTTGCCTTCTCGCTGCATTATCCGGTGCTCAGGTCAACTCGAGTACCCTCTCAGGTTGACTCTAATTCGATGTGGAGGATTTTTGAAATACATCGACTTCTGTTGCGGTTAACCAGGCTCAGGTCGACTTGAGTAATACTTAGGTGGACTCCAACACTGAACTTCTGGAAAACTTCGCTCGGAGTCTAAGTGTTCAACCTCTCCAACCTGCATTAAAAGTTAGTCCAAATAACATGCAAAATAAGGTTTAAAGAGTCTAGTTCCTAAAACTGTCTCTTAGTCTTAACTTTAAGTCTCTGTCTCTTAGTCTCTAGAGGGGCCACTATGTTGAACGAAGTTTTTGTAATTTAGATCATACGAGACAGTCCTGAAAGAATCCTGAGACGACATGCAAAGCGAGCTTTGTACCATATGCAGGATTCTTTTCTTTTTTTGAAGAAGGAAAGAATCCTGAGACGATGGTTTACTACAGTTAACTATACACTTTGATCCATAATCAGTGCATGTCGATCGAACTCGATCAGCACCCGATACACATTCGACCAAAGTGTGCCCACTTCTGGTTGAACTACTACATTGGTCGGAAGAAGAAATAATTCAATTCAAAAAACATGGACCATGAGATTATTTGCTACGCATACATTTGTACGATACAGACTTACCAATGAATCATTTTGCCTGCGAGGCGACGAAGCCCAAGATTCTCACCTGCAATTTAAAGTACCATGTCTTTAGACTCTAGCGATGTGGATTGATTACACGTGGACTACTGCACAGAATCCAGTTCTCTTCCTGGACTTTTCTCTGACTTCATAAACATTTCCATCACGTGTCGGATTTGGCACACCGCGCACGGTTGCTGTATGGTTACTTCCCTCAAGTGACGTCACAGTAATCGAATCTGAGCAAGGAGGGACCAGCCTGGACCCTGTAGGAGACCAGACATGTAATCGTGTAGTCCTAGAGGTATCTCGCTCACTCCCAGTTCACCCCGCTCGGCTCGTTCCGCGTTAACGAGTCGAAACCAGTTGGCGGCCAAATTAGAACTTAATTAGGGTTTCCAAATTCACTGATTTGTTTTTGTGATTAAAGGCGAGCGAGAAAACTGAACAGTGAACCGGCTGCGAATTGTCTCGACGTCACCGTCGCCTTCGCGTTGGAGTGCTTTGGGAATGCGATGTGTGCCTTGCCTCCGATCTCCGTCTCTCGCCATTGTTAGTTGCGGGAGTAGGTTCCGCCGCGTCGACCTTTTCTCCTTTTCCAACCTAAAGGTGCTGCTTTTTGCACTCGATTGCAGATGCTTTACTTCGCCCTTTTCTTCGAGCTGAATCCGTTTGCTTTTAGTCGGTTTCCTTCCGTGGCGGTCGGGCTTTGCTTCTTGGAAATTTCGCCCTTTTCTGTTTGCTTTTAGTATTTTTGGCTGGATGGGAAAGTACTGATACAGAGCCGATGTTTTGAGCCCGTATATCTGAGATCTTGTTGCGCCTTTTTCTGCTTGTTGAGCGTCGTCCTCCCTGTCCTAGAATGGAGCTGATTCTATTGTACTGCCGCGAAATCTTCTAGATTTTTAGCTGTAACGCTTAGCCTTTTCAGTTTTACTTTATTTTTTCAGCTTTCCGCCTGTTCCATTTTGTTTTGGAGTTTATCGGAGTAGAATTCTTGGTAGGCGTCGCCTGATCGACATTGTATAAGTCTCTCTTTATCTGCCATTTATCGTCGTCGGCATCAGTCGGTTTGAATTCATATTTGTGAGTTAAATTTTAGGTCAAGTTCTTTCCTTTTGCATTTACAATGCTCATAATTTCATCATAGTGAATATCGTGATGCGCTTTAATTTACAGTCAGATTTGGGATAGCAAGAACATTCAATAAGAGTGATGGACAGCGCCAAAGTTTACAGTTGGGGAAATAAAAGAGAAAACAATGAACCTTAGATGACGGAAACCTTTTATGTTTAATTGGGCAATAATAACCCTAGCCAAAAAGAGATGGCAAGGGGAGGAGGGAGGCAGGATAAGCTTCGATGGAGCAACCTCTACACTTTTTCTTGTATCCGTCCCCAAGTATTGTTAGACGATGAGCAATCACATTCCCTTCAAGGTCCTGGATACTCCCGAATTGTTCATTGTAACCAGCCCAAGTTACACCGAAAGAAACCTCTGAGGTACCCTACTAACCATATCAGCACTACTAAGTACAACATCATCAGTTTCCTCCCAAAAGCCATCTTTGAGCAATTTCGTCGTGTTGCCAATCTCTACTTTCTCCTTGCCGCTATCCTCTCTCTCACCCCTGTGACACCCTTCTCTGCTGTGAGTATGATTGCTCCATTGGCATTTGTTGTTGGGCTCAGTATAGCTAAGGAGGCATTAGAAGATTGGCGAAGGTTTATGCAGGATGTGAAGGTCAATAGCCGTAAGGTCAGCATCCATAGGGGAGAGGGGCATTTTGGTTACAAACATTGGCAGAAGCTTTGCGTTGGAGATATTGTGAAGGTAGAGAAAGATCAGTTCTTCCCTGCTGACTTGCTCCTGTTGTCTTCGAGCTATGAAGATGGAATATGCTATGTGGAAACTATGAATTTGGATGGGGAAACAAACTTGAAGGTTAAAAGATCATTAGAAGTAACTCTGCCTCTAGATGATGATTTGGTTTTCAAGAACTTTTCTGCCAAGATTCGGTGTGAGGACCCAAATCCTAATCTCTACACCTTTGTAGGTAACTTTGAGTACAAGCAACAGGTTTATGTGCTTGACCCTAGTCAGATCCTTCTCAGAGATTCAAAGCTTAGGAATACAACTTATGTCTATGGAGTGGTTGTCTTTACTGGTCATGATAGCAAAGTTATGCAGAATGCAACACGTTCACCATCAAAGAGAAGTAAAATTGAAAAGAAAATGGATAAAATTATCTATATTCTCTTTACCTTTCTTCTATTGATTTCATTGTTCAGTTCAGTTGGCTATGCTGCCAAGACAAAAATTGGGATGCCACACTGGTGGTATTTGCAACCCAATAAGACTTCGTATATCTACAATGCTTCAAAGCCTGCTTTATCTGGTTTCTACCATCTCGTCACTGCTCTTATTCTTTATGGATACTTGATACCTATCTCCCTTTATGTTTCAATTGAGGTTGTGAAGGTCTTGCAAGCAAAATTCATTAACCATGATGTTCACATGTGTGATGAGGAGACGGGGAAACCAGCACAAGCACGGACATCAAATTTGAATGAAGAGCTAGGGCAAGTTGACACTATTTTGTCAGATAAAACTGGCACCTTAACTTGCAATCAGATGGAATTTTTGAAGTGTTCCATTGCTGGAGTGTCATATGGTGTTGGTTCTAGTGAAGTGGAAATTGCTGCTGCAAAGCACTTTGCATCAGAGGCATCAGGTACGTCTGAGCAGCACATGAACACCCAAGATTTTTGGGAGGATACATGGGGTGCTTTTGGTTCTTCAGAAATTGAATTGGAAGATGGGAAGAGTTGCTGGGTTAAGAAGCAAAGAAGGCCTACAATCAAAGGTTTTAGCTTCGAGGATGATCGTTTAATGCATGGAAATTGGGTAAAGGAGCCTAATGTGGGTACTGTTCACCTATTTTTCCGTTTACTTGCTATCTGTCACACAGCAATACCCGAGTCAAATGAAAAAGCTGGTGGTTTTACATATGAAGCCGAATCACCAGATGAAGCAGCTTTCCTTGTTGCAGCCAGAGAATTTGGATTTGAATTCTGTAAGAGGACTCAATCAAGTGTTTTCATAAGGGAGAGATATTCTTCTTTTGAGGATCCCATAGAAAGGTACCTTAATCTTTGTGTTATCAACTTGTTAGTATTTCCATCATCTGTGCTCAAGGAATTAATTTTTTTTCCTTTCCTTTTCTCTGTTTATCGCAGGGAATTCAAAATTTTGAATCTGTTGGAGTTTAATAGCAAAAGGAAAAGAATGTCAATTATTGTACGGGATGAAACTGGGCAGATTATTCTCTTATGCAAAGGTGCTGACAGGTACAATTAGATAAGTCTCTTATTCAACATAAATATTTCTTTTGCATTCCATTTTCTTAGCCACTCTCTCATGTTCAATTATCTTCTGATGTTCTAAGTTCATCTAGTGTGCACTATTGTGCCTGCAAATTCAATTTTGTCTATTTTAAAAAATTTTCATTTTGTACCAAACAGCGTTATTTTGGATAGACTGTCAAAGAATGGAAGAATGTTTGAAACAGATACAATAAAACATCTAAATGAATATGGGGAAGCAGGCCTACGGACATTGGCACTGGCCTTCCGGTTTCTTGAGGAATCTGAATATTCTGCATGGAATGCTGAGTTTCTCAGAGCAAAAACTTCTATGGGTAATGATAGGGAAGCTGAACTGGAGAGGGTTTCAGACATTATTGAGCAGGATTTGATTCTTGTTGGTGCAACTGCTGTAGAAGACAAATTACAGAAAGGAGTAAGCTTGCAATTATCCACTTTTTCTGTCGACCTTTGTATGTTTCAGTCCTTCAACATATATTGTTTTCACAGGTTCCTCAATGCATAGACAAACTAGCACAAGCTGGTCTCAAGATATGGGTTCTTACAGGTGATAAGATGGAGACTGCAATCAACATAGGGTATGATCATCTGGTTACTAGTGATCATTTGAATACAAAACTATAGATCATTCACTCGACCTGTGCACAATAACTCTTCAATTTCTGTTGCAGGTTTGCTTGTAGTTTACTTAGACAAGGCATGAAACAGATCTGTTTATCCCTTGTAAGCCATGGCATGCCCTCACGAGATTCAAGGGTATACTTTCATCTTATCATATGTTGCTGTATTTTTCCTCCTCACTCTGTAGTTTGTTGACTTGAGCATCTTTGCATATCTGTTAGATAACTGCTCAGTCTGCAAAGAACAATATTTTGATGCAAATAACTGATGCTTCCCAACTGATCAAGCTAGAGAAGGATCCTAATGCAGCATTTGCTTTAATTGTTGATGGCAAAACTTTGACGTATTGTCTGGAGGATGACCTGAAGAACCCATTTTTGAGTTTAGCAGTTGATTGTGCTTCTGTTATATGCTGCCGAGTCTCACCAAAACAGAAGGCATTGGTAGAGTATTAGCATTTAACATTGGCCTTATCATGTAATATAATATCAGTTGGAAGTATTAGTTTGGTGTTTCTTACCTCTTATTTCAGGTAACTCGGTTGGTTAAAGAAGGTACAGGTAAAACTACTCTAGCAATAGGAGATGGTGCAAATGATGTGGGCATGATTCAAGAAGCTGATATTGGCGTTGGGATTAGTGGTGTAGAGGGAATGCAGGTGTGTTTTGTTATGGCATGTTGCTTGTATGACATGTTAAAACTTACCTTAGCACTTTTTTAATAATCTAAGCTGGGCAGAGGACGACATCTTGTGTATAAAATTAATAAATGTTGGTTTTTTTTGCAGGCTGTCATGGCTAGTGATTTTTCCATTTCCCAATTTTGTTTCCTTGAACGACTTCTTGTTGTCCATGGTCATTGGTGCTACAAAAGGATTGCTCAGATGGTTAGTATTGATAACTTATCCATGTTTTGCTAATCATATATTGCTGTCTAAACTCACTCTCTTGTATTTTATATTTTGTTCAGATATGTTATTTCTTCTATAAGAACATAGCCTTTGGCCTTACAATTTTCTATTTCGAGGCATATACCGGCTTCTCTGGGCAATCTGTATATGATGACTGGTACATGATACTATTTAATGTCATTTTAACCTCATTGCCAGTGATATCACTAGGAGTCTTTGAGCAGGATGTTTCTTCAGAAATATGCTTACAGGTATTCTTTTTTATATTATAGTTTATTATTTTATTTTTAGGATGATATATGCTTGGTGGTATTATTTACTATTTCATAAATAACAGCATTTTTTTGGATCATGGGGTTCTATTATGAAAATAGCATAGAATTGTTTTTCTTTTCCACACCTTTTGAAATATTTGTTTGTATGGTTTATGCCATCACTGCATGGCCCAATGATGATCATGTGTGTGTTTGGATCCTTAAACTTCTGTTTAGCTCTTTGGTTTCTGGACATGGAGCTTGTTTCATATCTTGGCTTGCCTTCCTGCAGTTCCCAGCATTATACCAGCAAGGGCCAAGGAACCTTTTCTTTGACTGGTACAGGATTTTTGGTTGGATGGGCAATGGAATCTACTCATCCATTATCATATATTTCCTAAACATACACATATTCTACAATCAAGCATTCCGCTCTGATGGTCATACAGCTGACATGGTTGCTGTTGGAACAGCCATGTTCACCTGCATTATCTGGGCTGTGAACTTGCAAATTGCTCTAACAATGAGTCACTTCACGTGGATCCAGCACCTCTTTGTTTGGGGCAGTGTTGCCACTTGGTACATTTTTCTAGTTGCGTACGGCATGTCATCCTTGCATTTAATATCCGGAAATTCCTACCAGATACTTCAGGAAGCCCTTGGTCCTGCCCCAATGTATTGGGCTGCAACACTTTTGGTCACCCTTGCCTGCAATATTCCTTACCTGGCACACATCTCCTTTCAAAGAGCCTTAAATCCACTCGATCATCATGTGATCCAGGAGATCAAGTACTACAAAAAGGATGTGGAGGACCAGCATATGTGGAAGAGGGAGAGGTCCAGAGCAAGGCAGAAGACTAAAATTGGTCTTACAGTACGGGTAGATGCCAAGATCAGGCAGCTAAGAGAGAAGCTGCAGAAGAAACTGCCATCTTTGGGCAACCAAACTCAATCATAATCCTATTTGTAGAATACTTTTCTATTTTCTCCACTGTATCGAATGTTTTTATCTTATGGGGATAGTTTATAGGTTAGCTTCTGTATCATATCTATACCAATTTACCAATCGGAGTTGGAGCTCTGCGGAAGCAGTAGAGACATGTACATATAGCTAAAATTTTGTTTCATTTCTGGTTGCTATCGAGATAATGAATGATATTCTGCGACAGTGAGGAGTATGCCTTCGATCAAACTATTGGACTCTGACAGGAATTCAAGATTTGTGTATGAGCAAAATGTGTTGTTGAATTTGCTTGATAGTTGAGAATTCTATGATTTAGTGAAAATTACCATTGTACAAGAAGTGCATGCATTTCTACTGCACCTATAGTTCTTTAAAGACATCAACTTTCAGTGGCATTACAAACCTTTTCTGGTCGTGTTAAAAAACGCCAAGGCAGTGTCTCTTAGATATGTTGATAGTTTTTAAGTGTGAGATTGCAGGAGGAAAATTATAGTAAAATGTTTTTATTACATAACAAATGAAACACATAACAAATGAAACACTATATCTCAGGGTCAATCAAAACGATGGCAAGTTTGATATAATATTAAGGATTTGTTGTAGCTGATCTATACAGCATCATGTTGCTCATTGCATGCACTATTCTAATAGAATGTTCAAAACAATATATCTGTAATAAGGTTGCTCATGTTTTATCGTGGACGTTTTATGAGACTATATTATTTTATTTTGATAAAAAAAACAACTTTATTGTGACTTGTGAATATTTAATAAGTGGTCTTTTCCAAAAACTTCCAAGACAACGACTGATGGACATCTATTTCTCAATGATTTTTGCTGTTGGTTTTTTTTTTGATGCTCTATCTCTGGATGTGAAAATTCTAAATATCCTTTAGATCCACCTAAATTCATCACCTACATTTCCAAAAAAAAATCTGATCGACCTAATTGTCAACCATACATTGTGTGCATCCTTGTCAGTAATTCTAGTTCTCAAAAATTGCTCACACTTCATGTGTTATATTTCTTCGACTCTTGTTGTTCTAACCACTAGCTAGTAAGTCTCACAAGCAAGTTTAAGCTATGCAATTTGCAAGTGAGACATCATAAAATTAGGATGAAATATTTTAGTTCGTTAATAATAAAAAAATCTAAAGAAATGACCTCTAGAGTTTTTAAGATTTATGTTCTTTGAATCACTTTAAGTTATTTTGTTGTTGGAGTTTAAAACATCATCTAGCAAGATGGACTTAAATCTATAGAAATCCCAAAATAAGTAAGCAATTTTGAACCCTCCTAACTTTCACTATAGTTTTTTATTCGAGTTCTTTAGATCCATCTGACTTTCAACAGAGTTAAGTCAATCTATGAACTCATTCGGATCATTTCGTCCATCAAAATCTGAAATGTCGACTTTAAAGTTAAAAGATTTCTTACGATCATTGTTCCTTCGATATCTTTGATCTCGAGTTGCATCATCACTGGAATCATTGCCTCCATTACCATGAAATGGATTATAATCCATTTCATGCGTTGTAGAATTAGCCTCCAAACCATGACCCTCAACATCATGATCCACAGGTTTGCCCCAGGCGAGGCGCTGCTCGAGTTGTTGCACTTGTCTCCTTAAGTCATCCAACTCGATGTCACGAAGGTCTCTTTGGCGAGTTGCAGGATCATCACCATTTGGCCTTTGTCTTCTACAACTAGCTATTGTGAACCTAGTTCTGATACCATTTGACATCGAAAAGTGTAGAAGAAATAGGAGGGAACACAAGGCAAACTCTCAACTCACATTCGACAGAATCCACTAAAGAGTTTAGAGGATAATCAGAAGATAACTCTTCAAGAAGCTTAAAAGCTCACAATATTTTTTTATCACCAAAAACTCTCCTCAACAACTTGCCAAGATGAGTCAAACTATTTTAAATGAACCTTAGATTTCCTAAGAACTCATTAAGTGGTATTTATATTTTATAAGACTTGAGAATAGAGTTTGACAAAAAAGCATGCAGTGGTATTAAAGGCTCGTCACCCGAGCAATCAGACTTTTCCCGAGTAGAGTTTTTGGTGTCACTCACTGTCTCTAATCCAGTCGTCGACACTGCCTATTCTCAAAGTCACCCAACATCAACCTCACTTGCTTATTCTTCAGGTCGGACTGATACTCTACGGAACCCACTAAGAACACATGTGGGCAATGATTGTAAATATTCTAAAATGTGGGACACCATATGAATGATGAAACAGTTCTGTAGTTATCAGGTTTGGTCCCCTTAATACCATCCATCAGATGTGTGACACTCAGCTAGTGAAAAGGCCATCAACAGCTATCGGATATGATTCCCTGCTAGCTCGCATGGGAATGAAGAAGAGGAAGGTAAACCCTACAAGTGAGAAGGGGAGGACTTTTTTGACGTGGGTACTCGACAAAACTCCTTCTGTTTTCTTCCTCTTTTTTCTTTTCTTCTTCTTCTTTCCACTTGGGGACATGAGACGTAACTCTAATTTGAACGTTGGAGTAGCTTATTGGGACTCTCCGATGTCAATCTAACTCTCTGTTGAAGTGCATTTTAGGTCCTCTTCATCCTATTCACTGACGACCTCTGGGGGAACGTGCACATTGGATTGTTCATTGACGAGTAACTTAATTAACCATCTATGGTATTTGACCAGAACACTACTGTTGTATATTTTTTTTAGCTAACATATATATTTAATTTATTTTTAAAAAAATATTACTAATAGAGAAAAAATTAGACATATTTTATTTAATGGTTGCCTTAGCAAGCCTACCAATGAGAAGCGGTCTCTCTCTTTTCTTTTCTTTTATTTCTTTATTTTCCTCTTATGTAGTATTACCAATGTTGATATATGGTCACTATCAAGTAACGCAAGTGTATGAGGAGAGGAAACCTTAGCAGAATAATGGTGTTAAGAAAATTGACAAGAGATAATTATATATGCATGTTTGTCCATGTGAATTCACTCAATTGCCCAATCATTCTAATGTCAATCTAAAGAGCTGGTGCCTTGCTTTCCCCACACTACTCCCAATTCTTTCGCTTTGACAAATTTAAATCAAGAGCCCATCATTCTTCCTAAATCATGCATTCCTTTCATCTTACTTTTCCCCTTTTAGGACAAAGTTCAAGTCATTAACTTAATACACGCACACAAAAAAGCTACAAAGCACGCACATATGAAGGTATCTTTGCCACAAAACTTAAAGGAGTTGTGGCATGCCACTGTTGTTGTATTAATATATTAGTTAATTTTACCATGGTAAATAATAAATACAATAAGGATAAATTTTCTTACACAGTATAATTGAATAATTCGTAGAAAAAAAAAAGAGAGAAAAAGGCAAAGACAGCAGCAAGCGCAACGTCAGAGTCGTTGGTTCTGTACATAAGTACATTATATTGTGGGTATGTATTTGAATGGTGAAGGATTGCAACATTCATTTGCTTCCCTCTCCTCTTTTCTCTCTCTCCTGCAACAGACTGCTTTCTCGATCACTTCAACGGTTCAACCTTTAGCTGTTGTCCATCTGAATTGCAGAATTTTGAAGCAGTTTTGGTCTCTTATATCAGTTAGCTTTTGGTAGTATTCTCAAGCTTTTTGTTCTTAGTTTCTGAGCCTCCGCCAGGGTTGTCTCTTCTCCTGTTGACACTATCAACTGGTTGTACATATATTTACATGTAACAATATTGAATCTTTGCAGTGAAAAAAAAATTTGTTTGGTCTTTTGGAGTGGATCATAGGGTGTTAGAATTTGCTCTAGGTTCTTTGAAGATAGAATAATTCATCATAATACAGATGCATGTGATCCCTAGATCTGCATGCTCGCTGTCTTGCTCTAGCTATCTAGTGATTTGCTTCCTCACAAGCTGATCTAATAATTCACGAAAATTAACAGTATAGTGTCGAAAGAAGATGATCATGAAGAGATGATCTCAATCCAGTAGCAGCAGCAGCAGGAGCAGGTGGTGGTGGTCGATGAGAACATGTCGAACCTCACCTCTGCCTCCGGGGAAGCAAGTGTCTCCTGTAACCAGCAATCCAACTCCTTCGCCTCCCCCAACCCAAACCCTACCAGGAAAAAGAGAAACCAACCAGGAAATCCAGGTGAATTATACGTCTAATCAGCATATGCATACATAGTTTGTTTCTTTCTCAATTTCTTGATCGTCGCTCTATAGATCCAGAGGCTGAGGTAATGGTGCTGTCGCCGAAAACGCTGATGACCACCAACCGGTTCGTGTGCGAGATCTGCGGCAAGGGATTCCAGCGGGACCAGAACCTTCAGCTCCACCGGCGGGGCCATAACCTGCCGTGGAAGCTAAAGCAGCGCAGCAGCAAGGAGGCGGTGCGCAAGAAGGTGTACGTCTGCCCGGAGCACAGCTGCGTCCACCACGACCCCGCGCGCGCCCTCGGCGACCTCACCGGCATCAAGAAGCACTTCAGCCGCAAGCACGGCGAGAAGAAGTGGAAGTGCGACAAGTGCTCCAAGAAGTACGCCGTCCAGTCCGACTGGAAGGCGCACTCCAAGGTCTGCGGCACCAGAGAATACAGATGCGACTGCGGCACCCTCTTCTCAAGGTACCTCTTCTGGGATGGATCACTAACTAAACAAGTTAATTATTAATTCAAACAACAGATTCATTCTCAATTTCGGTTTCTTGTTTCTTGTTTCTTGATCGATGCGATGCATGCATGGTTGCAGAAGGGATAGCTTTATCACGCACAGAGCCTTCTGTGACGCTTTGGCAGAGGAAAGCGTGAGGGCGATAGCAGCAGTCACCCATTTGGCTCCTATCGATCACCAAACCCCAGTGCTCTTCCCACAATCTATACCTCTTTATGATGAGCAGCAACCCTCTAATTCCCTTCCTCATCACACTGACCAAGCTCATGATCATCTTTCGCTGAGAAGGGAACAGAAGAATATCCTTCACATCCCACCATGGTTGAGTGCCAGCTCTCCGAATCAGTACTTGATAAGCCAGCAGCAATATTTCCCTCAGCGTCCTCCTACTTCTTCTTCTCCATTAATCTTCAGCGCTGGATTGGAAGAGCAGCCAGTTGCTCCTCCCTTCCAAGCCACTGTGCACATGTCAGCCACGGCGCTGCTGCAGAAGGCGGCAGAGATGGGTGCAAACATGAGCACTAGGCCTCCTGGCCACTTAGGTCTCATGGCAGCTGCAGCTACTACTTCTGCAATAACTCTTCCTCATCTTCCTCTCGTGCAAGAATACATGGCTACTACGACGACAAAAGCTCTCTTGTCGAGCACTCCTCGCAGCGGTCTTGATGAGCATGGCGACTCGTTATTAGGAGTGATGCATGGATCAAAGAAAGAGCCAAGTAGTCTTGGAATGGCTGACCAGCAAGGAGGTAGAAATGGTGATGGGATGACAACTAGAGACTTCTTAGGATTGAAGGCGGCGTTCCCCCATCGAGATATTTATAACTTGACAGAACTGGATCCAAATTGCTTCAGCTCCTCCTGCACTTATGATCAGTACCAACAAAGAAGGATGAAGCCATGGAATGGCTAGTAAGGTAAGTTTTTTCTTCTTAGATTTAATATATAATATATGATCGTCACTATATATAATAATTCTGATTATCTAAATTGATTTGCATTAAGTTATAAAATTCATCCTACATATATAGTCCATTAATTAAAAACTGTTTTCTCCCTTTCTACGTATTTTTATGTTTTTTAAGTTATAGAATAATTAGCGCCTAGTTAATTACCATATTATGGTAATTATCTTTTAGTTAATTAACATAAATGCCAACCAATTATAGTTGAAAAAAATTATATTTAAAATGACATACTAGCTATAGGTATCAACCACTGTAAATTAAGTATGTCAATATTAATCCTTCACAATGAATGCCCTATTGATAAATTAATTAATCAATGCATTAGCTAAAGACTAGCAATGTTTTTTCATGATTATCATGGTAGTTAAGTAAGCTATCAGGACAAAATCAAAATACTTAAGATTTATATCTTATTTATGGATAACATATTTGCCATTTGATTGATTTATTTTTTTAAAAAAAAATCCTAATTAATCAGGTTGCTTAAATGTGAACCATCCAGGCCTAATTAAATGCATGAAGGGACAACTGATGATAAGAAAAGTGCACTTAAAAGGACGAACCAAAAATGAAGTGAGTACTGTAACTCTGTACGTGTATTGAGGACGGACTGATCGTCTCCTGCATGGAAATTCATGCAAATCGTGTAGATCGATCGATCGATCGATCGAATGAGCATGTGAATTCATAAGTGTACATGAACAGCAGAGTGCGCATATGATAAATTTCTCTGGACACATTTCAATAAATATCGACTATTTATTCGATACTTAGCCATCCATTTGTTCTTGTTTTTCAGAAGGTGACTATTACAATTAATTAACATTTTCTTCTTCTTTCAGTTACCTTCTTGTCATTTATATGATTCTATCTGCCATTAATTAGTTCATAATCTCTCTCTTACATTGTTAAAATGGATATGGTTTGGTATCGATCAATTCATATATACAGCATGCAGGCTGCTTTACTTGGAGATTAACTGATCAACGTTTTCTTTCTTCTGAGAACTGAAGATTAATTAACCATTGACTTACTGAAGTTATTTTAATGGTGATGGCTATTATCTTTACTTTTACTAGAACACTTTGAGTTTATTAATAAAATACAAGGGTGAAACAAAGTAATGCCAGCAAATTATGGTCATTAACTCCACCTAAGTGACCCATGGTCATGTCGGCTTGATGAGTTTAAAAAACGACTCATAAGCTTGATAATTTAAACTATATATAATTTAATTACTTAAAATATTAATTCTAAAAATTAATAAGAACATGACTCAATTCAGGTCCAAATTAACTAGAGCCACCACGACTACATTAATGTTCAGTCTAATTAACCCCGTTAGGTATGTCCACCTTGTCTCTTCTCTTTTGTTTTCTTAAAACAACACTAGTATTTAAGTATACTCTTGTTGCTGCATGATTAATAAATGTTCTAAAAAAAGGTAAATTAAGATTCTCAACTATTAAAAAGACTTACGCCAAAACATGGAGTACTTTAGCACACATAATTAAAGCTCCTAATTTCTTACGAATACAAACATGCCTGAGTGCATGGTCGACGGGGGACAACTAGCCTGTGTTGCAATTAATTAAGTGGAAAATTAAAGGATAAGTAGTGACCGATCCTAGTCGTCTTCACGTTGGGACATATATCTTAAATTCCAACCCTGTACTCTAAAGCATTATATTCATTAAATAGATCTCTTCTGAAAATATATCTCTTCTTCTGAAACCCAAAATTTTACAGCTAGCGGCTTTGAGAACATGAAGTGATGGAGCAAGGTATGACGTACGTGCTCTTTCGTTTGTGGATGAATCCACGGGGCTGGTAGCAAACTAGATGAGGACACTTCAATTTTCAGTCAAGACAGAGAGCAGAAATTAAGAGAGAATATAATTAAGGTTTCGATAATGTGGAGATTGAAGAAGGAAGCTAATTAAGGATATGCATGAGGCTTTTGGTTTTCTTCTTTCAGCCTTCACGCATCACCTCGATTATATTAATTATTACTGGCCCGTGCATGGGTGCGTACATGGTGGCCGTCGTCTTGTGTCACAGTACTGTTGCTCTAACGATGCTTAGGCATGACGTAAGCTAGAAAACAGTAGCAGCAGCTAGCCATCACGAGATAGATGATGAAGCCAACGCCCCCGGCCCACGCTTTATTCTCTCAGTATTTCCTCTCCAAACTCGATCGCTAGCTTTCTTGCGAGCTCTTCTTCCTTGTTCAAAAAGCCAGCAGTCATTATGATCTATGTCAATAATTAAAGAAGTGGAGTATGTGCTGTTGTTACGTAGTAAAAGTGCATGCTATTGTTTGATTTTGGTCATTTGTGTGCAATTATAAATTGCAGCTCGAATATTCAGTCACAGAGCACTTGGGACAATTGTGGAGCTAGCCAGCCAGGCATGTGAACCCTGACCCCACTTAACTTCTCATCTTTCTCTCTAAATATACATGCGATTACGTTTGAGGATATCTATATCACCAACAGAAGTATATAGCAGAGCTGGAATGGGGAAAAGGCTCTGTGGTTTGGTCCCATAGGACGGGCACAAGGGACAAACTAACGAATAATTATGTGTGCCTGCTTTTGTCCTCACTCGATCGGACTGCTACGCCATGTGAAGAGTGGCAGCTATATGTATATATGTTTAATTTCCACTGTTAATTATCCTCTGATACAGAGGTACAAGTTTGATGAGCTGTTGGGAAAGGGTTGATGCAAGCTAAGGGTTAGGGCAGTGCACTGAGCATATGGCAGACCTGATGAAAACCTGCAAAACATATATGTACATGTTGTTTATGATAATATTTTGTACGACAGCATTGTAATAATAATGCTAGAGGCAACGATAAGTGGTAGTACATAATTGAACTATTAAAAATTAAAAACGAAAAGTGAACTTTATATTTCTTGATTAAAAACGTCTGCCTCGTAACTTTGTCTTGCAGTACTTCCACATTGCTACATTACAACAAATGTTTCAAGGTCACATCCTCTTATATAGACCTATAGGTAGGATATATATAATTAAGTTTCAAAATGCATGAAATGATTTGGTTAAAGTAAACATAACCTTTTCAATTCTTGCAGGGTGCTTAATTTTAGGTATGTGTGAAGTTTGACTTTAGGACTGTAAATTACACTTTAACATTCCCTCTTAGTTTGCAATCTCTAATTGCATCTTGAAAGGCACAAACTTTTCACCTGTCACTGGTTTTGTATGAAAATATGAAGGTATCTCATTTGTGTTGATGAACTCCAATGAATTTTCTCCTTGGGTCTTTAAATCTTTTATGTTGGAATGATACCTTACTCAATATGCATGCTTTGCATGTGCGTGAAAAATTGATTTTTGAATGATTATAATATAATGGTAGTCATATTGTCCCAATTAATTGTTGAGTTCTCTTAAGCTTGGGCTAAGTTTGAAAGAATTTTTCTAGCAAAATTGCTTAACAAGCGCCATTAGTAGTTGCAATAAATTGATTTTTAACAAAGAATAAAGGGAAGAACTTCCTTCTCTTTGAACTTCATGATATAACAGAATAACCAAAAGTACTCTTTCTATTACTCAAGGACCTAGTTAAATTGCCCCTAGGTCTATGGTGCAACGGTAGGGTTCTTTTGTAGTCTCTTGAGCATTTAAGGATCGAGTCTTAGCTACTGTGAATTATATTATTGGATGAATTTCTCTCAATAGGCGGTTGACCTAAGAACATTGGATTACTATAGGTCACCTGTTATGAGCGTTGTTGTGAAGTACATCAAAGTCTCACGTTGAAAATACATGAAAAAAATCATGAATTTATAAGATGAAAGATATATTCATTGAAATGATATCTTGTGGATAGAGTTCAAAAATAAAACTATAAGGTCTTAGTTCCAAAGTGGATAATAGCATACCATTGTTGAGATATATTAATTCTATCGATCTTAACAAATGCTTTGATTTACCCTGAGTTAGTGAGAAATTTTTGTGAGACCGAACCAGTCACTCCAAGATTAATCGATTCGAATGGCTAAATGCTTAATGTCAACTACTGATTCCTTGCTTCTCGGTACCTTATTTTAGGATTTCTTTTGTTCTAGCTAGGTGAGTTTAATTACTTGGCTCATTCATGAATTTTGAAATGTATGAAAAAGAGCGGATACTGTCTGAGCTTGTATTCGTAAAGTATGTTATATAGAACCCACCAAGCTTATAAATTTCTTTGCAACAATCTTGTTTGCACTATCATCTTGCTTCAACTTCTCATTTTATTTAAAGTCATTCTTATAACTGTAGGTCTACACTCGTCTATTTAAAACTTTGCTATAATGTCTTCAATAGTTTTCTTGTGAAATGAAAATCTCTCCATTGGATTGCTTCACTAAATACCAAGAAAGTATTTCATAAGACAAGTCTGTAATCTCAAAATCTTTTATCATTTTGGGCTTCAAGAAATTGTTTGTATCTTCCTTCTTCACATAAAGAAAATGTTCACTTGTTCTATAAAATCAGTACTATTGTGGAAATATACATCGATCTTGCTATCCATGCTCTTGATACTTGCCCGAGCTTCCAAATCGCAATGGACTTTGTCTTTTTGTTCTCAAACTTGATATCCTTGTTGTTGCTCAACATAACTTCTCCTTTAATTATACTTAGGTTGCGGAAGGCTGTGGAGAATGCCCCTTTTGCAATGAGTCAATTGGTTTATGTTTGTTGATAGAACCAACTTCGTTGAATTTGGCTAAATAGACCCACTTTAATCCAATTGCAATCTAGTCCAATTGGAGATATTTACAAGTTCTCATGGCTTGCTCTTTTCAACAGTTTTAATTCATCCATAGATTGTCCACTATAAGAAAATCATCATTTTACGACCGCCGAGTCGATTGCTAATTGATCGTTAAATTCATTTGGTGATCGATTTGGTCGGTCTTTATTTCTTTGGTTGTCAAATGTTAGCGATCGAAATATTAAACTCATAATATATATTTAAATTCATATATTTAATATTGATTTTAAAAATTGATTGCTAATAATAAAAAATTAAATTAAATTAAAATGAATAAAATTTAGTAACAGAATAATTTTTTTCTCCTTAAAATTAAAGTCGTTATTTTACTATTGATTTTAAAAATCGATCACAAAAAATGATCAATTTAAAAATCAATCGCTAATAATAAAATTAAATTAAAATGTAAAAATGATTAAAAAAATTAAATTAAAATAGAAATATTTAGCGATGAAATAATTTGTTTCTGTTATTTAAATTAGCAATCGCAACTTCAAATTAGTCATTATTCTAATGATAAAAAAAATTAAATAATTTTTCTCCATCCTGAATTTGATGATCAAATTTTATTTGGATCGTTAATTAGGTCACACATGGAAATAAGGTGAAAATTAACAATCAAAATTTCTAATCAGACGTTATTTTAAGATCGATTTTAAAAATGAGTCTCAAAATAACGATTAATTTAAAAAAATCGATCGCTAATGATATAAATAAAATAAAATAAAAATGGAAAAAAAAATAGCGATGGAATGTCTCTGTTCCATCATTAATTTACGATCGAAAACTCTAATCAAGATGGAATGTCTAATTAATTTACAATCGAAAACTCTAATCAATCATTAATTAGCAATCTTTTTTTTTTCCCAATCGTTAATTCTGTTGCAAATTGATAGTTTTCTTGTAGTAAAAACTTTGAGCCTCTATTGGAAAGAAAGCAAATTCATAATTTTTATAGATTTCTTGCAAAGGCCTGATCGTTTTTGGTAGGGAATCGAGGTCCAAGGTTGCTTTCTATCAGCCAACTTGCTCGTTTTCTTTTTTCTTGAAGACGTTAATAGAGTTGGAGCTCCAGAGGAACTACAGCAAAAACTTGAAGCTGTTGACGTTACAAAGGCATAGGCTCTATGAACTCACTTGTGCTTGTAGATTGAGAAAATTATGACCTTTCATATATCAAACATATTGTTTCGA
Organism: Curcuma longa; assembly: GCF_044706935.1. Classification (NCBI taxonomy): domain Eukaryota; kingdom Viridiplantae; phylum Streptophyta; class Magnoliopsida; order Zingiberales; family Zingiberaceae; genus Curcuma; species Curcuma longa. The sequence goes on along the minus strand of NC_133876.1, from coordinate 1,259,015 downwards.
GACACAAATAAGTGGCAACCCTTAAATTCATCACTATTGCCAATGAAAATCAATTTTCTCCTTTTCCCATCAAAGTTATTTTAATTTGAAGTTGAAATATGATAGATAATAAGAAATTCTTATCTTCAACGTCAATTAACTTCCCTACCCACAAGCGTTAAAGGAAATCCAACGAAGATTGCAATCAAGATGTCATATCACACATGAACATTGGTCGCAAGGGAAGGCAGCAATTTTAAAGTATAATTGAATTGGTTATTACAGAGCAGACTTACTGAAATGAATAAGGATCGAATCTCAACGAAACCAAAACAATACCGACCACTGTAACTTTCTAATTTACCTCCTCACATATAATCATGAAATCAACCATGTAAAATCGTTGAGGTGACAAATTTCACCTTTTGTTTTGTTGAAGTAAAAAAAAAATAACAATATAACGATTTAAAGAATAGCAACATTCACAATAGATGATAGAGGTTGTGGTAAAACTACATGCCGACCAGCAGTACAGCAGTGTGAATGATTGACATCAACAATGGCAGAGGAATCATGTGAAACCACCATACGTGAGAAATTATTAGGGGTTGATACAATCGCTTCTATGTTTATTATTCATCAATCTAAAATTACAAGATCCTTAATATCATATAGTATTCACACTCCAACAACTTGCAAAATGGAAAACAGAAAAAATAGTATCACTGAATCAAGCATGAGCGCAAACTGAATTTATAGTTGACCACATGTATCAGAATAATCTTTTATGGTAAAATTTAATTTTTCTTCAAATGAACTCGAGGTCTCGGATGATGTCCTTTTACGCTAGAAAGGAACCAAAGATGAGTGGCATAAATCCACAATGTAATAAGAAAAATAATTTTATCTAAACAGAATAATTAACAAAAAAAACTGCTGACAGTTTGAGTATCTATGACTTCTGTACATATACTACTCTGTGTTAGATGTAAAGATGGAAAGTCCAGACACTAGCAACAAAGGCACTCTTTGAACTTTCGTAGTTTGCACATTATCTGTGTAAAAAGAAAAAATTAGTACACAATACATGAAGTAGAGGTGTTACCAAAGAGCTACACAAGACAAAAGGACTAACCTTAAATGAATTGAAGACCATTTCAGAAAACATGATTTGTTGAACAGTGGATTCACTCAGCCTAAGGGGAAAAAAATCTTCAAAGTTTCTAATGGAACTACTTCCAACCTGCAAACCAGAGTGAGCAAGCAAACTGAAGGAATGTAGGCTTTACTAAATTAGCATTCAAGTACCTGGATAACTAACGGAACTCATCGTGAAAGTCATAATGGTTGTCCTCCGTATAAACAGCACTGTAGAATACATAGGGATTTGCTATCATCTCTTTCATGCTTAAGTGCCCATCTTTATCTGTATCAGCCTGAAAGTTTGCCAATGGTTGCTCAGAGTAGATTTACCCTTCAACAATATATTCAAATGCGAACAGCATGAAGTCTAGTGTTGGATATTAATTGAAGAAATAAGTTTCAGAAAAGGTGCGTGAATGTTTCATGAAGACACTGTACATTTTAAATAATAATTTTCATTTGACCAAGAAAACAAGTATCAAAATTGCCCCAATCTCGACAGTGAATGAACTCCTGTCTAGTGTGTTTAAATTAACTCCTAATCTATCTCGCTTTAACGAAGAAATCAATATGTCTAACTTTCTAAGGAAGCAAATTAACTCAAATATGTTCCCTCTTAAGGTGAATCTTTTAGGCACATTACCACGTCAGATTCTTCAACTGCCTTTTACTATATGCAATTTGGACTTGGGAATTTCAAATAGGATTACTGTCTATCATGAGATTGTTCCCTATGAGAAGATATATCCGTACCTCACTAGAAGTTTTTTTAAAATGAAGCAACTGACATGATAGACTATGTTATGCGAGAAGAGAAACCACGCAAAGAAAAACTTAGTTCCTAAAGCAACCATAACCATCACTAAAGCTTCTTCCTACGTCGCTCCAACAACAAAACCTCTTTATTTGCATCTTCATTGCCTTCGTCGATCTCTTTTTATAAAAGTTTGACATTTTTATAATATTCTTGGAGGAATTCCTGCAACTAAGAATTATCTTTGCTCCAATCCTCTCTTTTATATCAAATACTCTTAACATAATTAGCTTAATTAAAAGATTGACCATAAATTATGCACGTCAGTCTTGACATTGAAATATAAAATAGATTGACCATGGCTAGTCTTGACACTAAAATACAAAATAGATTGACCCGGATCACATTAGACAACTCGCTGGATGTATCAGTTAAATTCACTAATTGTGGTACTGGCATAGTCAAACCTAATCCTTTCTCACATTTATTCTACCACATGCCTTTTTGATATAATTACCAAATCGACACTATGACATGATGCTTGTCAATGCAGGAACGTTGAAACAGCATGAGTAAGGGAATCAAGTGTGTCAGCGAATGATCTCATGGTTCTAATTAGACTCAATGAGGGGAGAGATTGATTTACCTCACGCTAGGATTTCATGAGGTTGCATGCCTTAGTTGCCTATCTCTGGACAAAAGAAAATATCCAAATTAAAAATCATTTAATCAAATGAATGATTAGAAGACGGTCTTTTTCCAGGTCTTACAGTAATCTATCACATAAAATTAGGTGTAAAATATACAAAGTTGAGCAATAAAAGTAATAAAATTATTCTGGGTTTAAAACTAGACCGTTGATCAATTTACTTTATTATTTTCTAGGCTACAAAAGCTAGAAATTATAAGAGAAAACATAATAAAATACTGGGAATAGGATCAGGTATATTGTCAATTATCTATTATCAATCCTGATCTCAGCATAAAAACTTAAAATATACCAATTGGGAAGCCAAAGAATGTGCTATGCACATTAAACAATTATAAGCCTTGGCGATATATAAAAGAGAGGATAGTCTAGAATGGTATTTAATTATAAACGGTTTAATGACAACTGTCATGAAGACGGTTAAAAAATATCTGACAAAGATCAACTTTTAAATAAAATTCAGAATTCAAAATGGTACTCAAAATTTGATATAAAATCTGGATTTTAATAAGTAAAGATGCATCGTGACTCGATAGAATGTACAATCTTCTCTTGTTATGAAGAACATTTTGAATGGTTAGTCATGTCTTTTGGACCTAAGATAGCTCCTGAGATCTTCCAACGGAAAATGGATGATAATTTTAGAAGCGTCTCTATGTTTACTTGTGTTTACATTAATGATGTTTTAATTTTCTCTCGAACAAAGAAGAATACTATGCATATCTTCACATGATATTTACTCTATTTAAAAAACATGGATTATAATATCACGAAAGAAATTAAACTAGCTACAACCCCCATATAGACTTTATTGGAATAGAAATTGGGCAAGGAAAGTGTTCGTGCTGGAAACATCACAGTGAAGCCAGAGTTTTAATGTAGAACTAAGTGTAAAGTTAGTTTGTTTGGAACTAATGATTCAGTGTCAAGTGAAGTAGGTCACTTGACAAGTACGAAGTCTTAATTGAGAACACAATTGGCTGAGTCCTAGTAATCTAGGCAAGTGTGAAGTCCTAGTTAGGAACCAGGCAATTGGCTAAGTCCTAGTGAAGCTAGGTAAGTGCAAAGTCCTAGTTGGAACCAGATAGTTGGTTAAGTCTTGATTGGGAACCAAGTAGAAAAGACCTAGTTGGGAACTAGGCAGAGCAAGTCCAAGCAAAATCAGTTGGATGCTGAAGTCTTAACCAAGTCCAAGGAGAATCAACTGAGAGTTGAAGTCATGGCAAATAAGTCCAAGTGGAGTCAGCCGAAAGTTGAACTTGACAAATCATACTAGATGAGTCAGCTGGGAACTGAACATCTAGTCAAGGTATGCGCGAGTGAGGTTAAACTTTATATCATATTGATTACGTGTATCAAGTAAAAAAACAAGGTTCAACGGTTCTAAGCGACCAGGAGAGAGTTCGAGCGATTGATTGGAGATAACCTTTGACTGTTGGAATCGAGGTCTACCAGGCGACTTGAGGGAGGAGCAGGCGATCGTAGCGTCCAGGCGACCGTAGATGCTTCCAAGCGACTGGTAGAGATGAGATTCAGTGATTCGGGAAAGCAGGTCAAAGATAGAAATTGACCTAGCTATAGACGATCAGAGGGAGTCCAGTCAACCGGGACCGCGGATATCATTTACTACTGGATAAACGTTACAGCCACGTTAGTAATCTCCTAAGCGACCGGGGATAATCCAATTAACCGAGAAGTACCATGTTCACATCCAAAGAAGGCATATAAACGGAGCCTCGAGACAGAGTCTTCATAATTCAATTCTTCTGACTGACTACAAGTCTGCTCGTGTTGTATATTATCCAGCTTTAACCTGGAGTCAAATTGGAACTAGTCCTCTTTTCTTGTAAACTGTTGAAGTTCCTGATTACCGAATTTCATAGTTTTGTTACAAAAGTTCTTATTTTTCTTTGTCTATCCGTAAGTCTACCATTGCATAAGTTTTCCTGCAATAGAAAACCTATGTTAATGAAGCAATCGGGATAGTGTATCAGTTACCTTTGATATGTTCCCACTATATTTTTAACCCTCTATTTATGATAGTGTTTGAGAATTTTATCCATCTTTTAGTGCTTAAACTTTTTCTTAGTCAGTTGATTTGTTGACTATACTTAACGATAGCTTCCCAGTCAGTTCTTATGATAATTTCTTGTTTGCTACAAATGAAAAGCACGAAGGCATCAAGGCAATAGATTACTGCTAAGATTTCATAATCTAAAGAAGTTAAGTGTCTTTTTTTTTTAAATTTTCCAGAAGCATATCTGCCTAGTGCTTTTGATATTTTTGGATTATATTTAGAAGTTTTTCTAAATAAGACTCCTCCCCAACTTGATTCACATCTATCAATTTTAATAACCAGATAGTCTGAAGCAAGAGGTAAGCCAATCTCTAGGTGGCTTTGAAGATTTTTTTTTGTCTCGGAAAGAAACTTGCAACTAAGCTTGTCAACCTTAATGACCAATGATCATCCTATCTCAAACTAATAAACAAGGATTAATTCTGTAGACATAAGGCTAAAGAAGATTTTGTTCTAAAGCCATTTTTTAGTGGCTCCACTTCTACTATATCTATCTAATAGCAAATGACACTTGTTGACTATTTTCATCTTACAAATGCTATGTTTTTGAATCAGACACCCTAATGCATTCAAAATCATTAGTAAATACCTTCATGCAGTTGAGGAGATCAAACTTGAATATTACCATTCAAGATGTAGATTAAAATTCTATGGTGTAACACAGCTGAGCAATGACTACCAAGGACAAGAATTAATAATTTCCTTAATATGTGGAACAGAAAGATCAAGGTGGTCACCAACAATAGTGCTAACTGCAAATGGGCAACCAACAATCTATAGATCAAAAGGCACCTGCTATATCTACAACCATGATTACGTCCATCATTCCATGTTTGTACTTAGTGTAGGCGAATCTATTAAACTTCAGGTCATTAGATTCACTACTTCATATCCCCAAAACTACTACACTAGTAAGATGATAAGATTCATGATCACATTGATTTCAGAATACTGGACAACTCTATGTTTGTGGCACATCCATTGGCAATAAAGAGCACATAGTTCTCTATGCCAAATTTTGAGATTTAATAAAATAATCATAACCAACCATTTTACATGGTATTTTGATAGCTGTGAATAGACACAAGAAGTTACAAATTGACCATGTGTATAACCTAATCTACTAAGCCAATAGGTAGGACTAGAAATTATAGAAGAAATGGTGCAAGTCCAATCTTTTTATTTATTGGAACTCAAAGATTAAAAGGAGCATGTCAGCATAGATTTTTCATTATGGGGTTAGTATATTTAGAAAAAAAAATCGCCATCCTCTTTTCTTACTGTTCATGTAAGGGAAACATAACCTTACCTACACTACTATCTCAACTTAGCAATATTTATCTCTGATGTGAATACAATCCTAAGTGATCCATATGTAGATTAGAGGTGGGGAAAAGTTGGGCAACCTTGAAGCAAACTTGAAAAATAGATCCGATCTGACCTAGAATTTTCAATTATTTCAGGTTTCGGGTCAAGATTCAAGTATTCAAATGTGGTATTCAGGTTTGGTTTTAATTAAAAAAATTCTTGAAATATGAAATCAAACAGATTATTATATATATAAGTTAATAATTAAAAAAATATACCAGTGATATGCAATATATATTGGGAAAACACACAAAAAAAAAATGAAAACCGCAAAAGCAAACCAAATAAATTTTTTCAATTCAGGTTTAATTTGATTAGAGTTCAAATTTCTTTGAAACCAAATCAACTTGGTCCTGTAAATTTTTCCAAAATTCCAACTTGACCTATCATGACTCCACCTCCAATATGGATCCTTTCTAATATTTTCTAGTAAACATTTCACCATAAGAATATCTAGTTTCTGCATGCTTGCTTAATTTTATGTCATTGGGGCAACAATCATCATATCCACATTTTCCTATCCAGATTGATGCTCTGAACTCTTTGCAATGAAGGTAAGATTACCAAAATATTTTAACAAAGTAATGAAATGGGAAAAAAATATCGAAGCCACATTCAATTGGCTCAGAAATATTGCCAAAAACAATATATATCCAGGAGAACTAATGAACTATTCCCAAGTCATTTTCAGTAGATGAAAAATGAACAAGATATTTATATGGATGGTTGTTGGAATATGCAACACGGCCGTAACCATAGGTTCCCCTACAAACTATTGTTTTACTAGAACTTTGTATGTACATGCATAACTGAGATAACAGACAGAACAAAAGTTTATAGTACTCTTCCTAGACCATATTAAGGGCAAGTTTCTCTCTTCATGCTTTGCTAGACTGATGATATAGAACATACTATTCAAGTTACCAAATTACAAATGGGAAAAAAAATTATCTATTATATGACAGTTTGCATTTGTATTCATGTAAGTTAAGCAAATATTCTGTGAACCTGGTAAAGTACCTCTGTAATAGCATATTCAGCTTGTTGCTTTGCATAGTAACGCTCCGATGGATGTAGATCACCAATGACAGGCAACAACTCATCTTTAGATAGGTAACTGTCAAAAGAAAGAATAAATTTAACATTTATCTTCATCTTTATGTTGGTGCAATCGTGCCTTAAGTGGTCTGGTATAATCTTGGTTTTGATGTTTGAACAAATGATTTAAGTTAGACATTATCTATTGTACTTGATAAGAGTCTTTAAGTGTGTGAGAACTTACAGAAACACACATAGAGCTTGGAGAGTTCGTGCTTGATAAGGTCAAGTAATGACATGGATGCTAGCTTGGCGTGGCCAAGATGGCATGCTCAGTGGCTTGGAAGTCCGAAGAGATCAGAAAAGGATGTTATGGGATATCCAAGGGACTGAGAACGGGGAGCACTAAGGTGGTGTAGGATGTAGTGTTACCTAATGCTGAGAAGGTAGGATGGAATGTTACCTAATGCTGAGATTGATAATTGGTTCATTATTAGAAATGCAAAAGAAAGCACAATCCAACGCTAAGGGGATGCTAATCCTATAGTGTGGACGATTTCCTAAGCAACTCGGCAAGATTGGGTCATTCAACATAAGTAGCTGTGGAATAAGCTAGTTGAGTTGCACGAAATAACTAGGGATTCTAGGATAGCAAACAGGGACCTCTTGTTGAGCTAGATACAAAATTACAGTATGAAGGAGGGCGAAACCATAAACCAACTACATGAGAGGTTCAAGGAACTTCGCAACAGACTCCATGCCATTGGAGAACATATGGAATTGCAACCTCATTAGATATGCACTCAAGTCATTTCTTAGATCAACTTTGTGGTCATCTATAATGGATATCTACAAAAGTATCAAAGGATCTTCTACTAATTAATTAGACGAGCTATCTTGTAATAAGCAACATGAACAAGTTAATACGGGTCACAAGGAGTATTACTTTGGTTGTAAAAAATAGACTGAAGAAGGAAAAAACTAGTTGACTAGACCAAAACCACAAAAGTTAAATAACATTAGTGATTGCATATATGACTGTTAGATGTCTATTAGTCGACTCAATAGATCAATTGACTAGATTTAATTGATTGGATTTAGTCAACTGGTTGCCACACTATCATCATGTTAATGATCGAGTCCCACCTATGTTGAGTTCTACCCTCACCCGATGGGTACACATCTCTCAATACTTATAGCTCACTAGAGCTTACCACTTACTAGAAGGCATTTGTGCCATCAGGACTTTTGTTCTTAAAGCATCTTTGTCTCCTGATCTTCATTGCCTAGCATGTGGTATTCCTGAACCGTTGGGATTTCATTGCTGCCACGAATCTAGTCTTCGACTTTCTTGGACATCCTTGCCTAGACTGGGACATCATCTCTCCAAGTATTCGATCCTTATTAACCTACTTGGATTTTTATGATTATACTTATAATTCATGTCAAGTTTCCTAAACCTGCATACTTGACACATATACGAGATTACAAATCATTCCAAACTTAAACTTGGTCTAGACATGAAACCGCTTGTAATATTACATGCTTAGGGCATGATTGCACCAACACTTTATTCATAATACTATAAATAAATCCTGATACTCATACCCATCGTTGTCACTATCAAGCTGTGAGAATAACTTTTTAGCAGGTACCTCCGTAGAGGTCTCAGATTCCAATATAAAACTATGAACATCATCACTTCGCCTTATTGACTGAAATAAGCCATTGAAATACTCTTGAAAATTTAGCTTTCCATCTTTATCTTTATCTCTTTCCCTGAATGGAAAATTCAAAGAATTTTAGTAAGAAATATAATAACAAAGAAAAAGATGGTAAATCAAATAGCATAGAGGAAGGCAGAAAGTTTTTATTTCCAAATTATTACACATACAAAATTAAGAGAGAAAAAATGTCATCATTTGCTTCTATGTGAAATTTTCAAGCAAAACCCATTGGGAAATTTAACAGCATAGAAGAAGAGAAGGTTGTTATTTACATTTATTAAATAAAATTTGTGGATTGAGAGAAATAAAATGGTTTTGTTTGACTAAAAGAAAGAATGGCTAGATCTAGTAAGACTCTAACATATCACCTAATAACATATGTCAATTGTTAGACTAAGTTAAAAGATGGTGAATCAAATACCATAGAGGAAGACAGAAGGTTTTTATTTCTAGATTATTACACATATGAAATTGAGAGAGAAAAAATGTCATCATTTGCTTTAATGTGAAATTTTCAAATAGAATCCCATTGGGAAATTTAATAGCATAGAACAAAAAGAGAAGGTTATTATTTACATTTATTAATTAAATTTGTGGATTAAGAGAAATAAAATGGTATTATTTGACTAAAAGAAAGAACAGCTAGATCTGGGTGTGTAAGACTCTAACATATCACCTAATAACATATGTCCATTGTTAGACTAAGTTAACAACTTTTATCCACATATAACTATCCTAACGGTGTAAATGTTACAATTAGTCATCACAACATTTACTATTAAAAACCATAAAAGCACAATCATACTTCATATCATAAGAATCCATGAGACATAGCAAAATAAGGTTGTTAATCTCAAGATTAAGACCAATTAGATGTTATCATAGAACAAAGGTATAGAGGTTACACAATCCACATATGCTATGTGATATTGGAGTCGGGATTGATCAATTAGATTGTCTATATATTGACAATAGTTTGAAACATATCTAAACAGCAAGACGTTAATTGATCGTGGTTAAAAATAGAGTGGAATTTGTTGTACAGGCTGGATATAAGCCAGATGATAGGAAATTGACATGATTTCTGCAAATGTGTGGATCTTCTACAAAATGAAGTTTTTTTAGAAGTGAAAATTAGAGATCAGAATCAACAGAAAAGTCATCATGTACTTGTACAAACATTACCTTAGCATCAAGAAAATAGTGATAATCATACAAGTTCCATCATGCAAAAAAAAAAAAAAAAAAATCAGTATATTGCAGATAAATCTGTGTAAGCTCTCCACCCCTCTTAAATATTCAGCTAGAAAAATATTCATCAAAATAAGCAACACTTGAGTATGGTTTTTAGCATGTGCACCTAATTTCTTCCTTTGCTAACCAATGGATCACCTTGGGATTGCTAGAATCAGCTGGATGAAGGAAACTGCAGCAATATTGAAAACGGTAGGAATCAGAAAAAGGAACTACTATGTAAAACAGAATATAACATAATCAAACATACTCATTGAACTCTGTTAAATTAAGAAGGCCATCATCATCCACATCTGAAGCATTGAAGTGTTCCTCTTGCCACCAACCCATTTTGTCAGATGAATTCTCATCTGTTAATATGTCAGAAGAAAAGATATGTAACATATTTGATTCAGGTTCAATCTTCAGTTACAAATCTCTATGTATTAGTATTGTTAAGCTTTTATGAGTTTGTGATCATAGAATGCATAGCCTGATGTCGAAGGGCAGTTTGAGCCTGAATAGCTTGATGAAATTATCAAAGATAATTTTAGAAAATGCACCATATTTATTCCTTCACTTTTATCAGTCATTATTTTGTTATTTAAACACTCCATATTCACCCTAAATCTTGTTTTTTACATTTTTGATTGAAATCAAACTTCAAAGTCTATTATTCATACTTGAGATTTACATCAAAAAAACATACATTTTAGGAAATTATACCGCTCAGTTTGATTCCAGAATGCTACTAGACTGAAACAACATAGCAACAAGGTAGGACATTTCATGTTTAAAAAAGAGCAGCCCGGTGCACGCAACCTGTTTCTAATGCAAAAATTGGACAGTAGATGACGCTGAAAATCTGAAGCCCGCTACAGACCCTCAGGGAAAGGGAAGCTATACTCAATATATACGATAAAGATTTATAGGGTAACTATCTTTCGTAAAGGAGGTAAGTTAAACGGGACATGTTTGAGGTTTCTGTGAATCAGTACCTACTACCCACGTGATTCATGGCTTCTTAAAATTAGAATAGATTATTAAATAAAGGAGGGAACTTCACTGACTATGCAATCGCCGGGCCCAGATGGGAGGTTCGTATTCTGTGAACGAGATGAAGCCATCATGGTTCTTGTCATGAAGCTCCATGTCCCTCTGCGTGTGGTGCATTACCTCCTGCTCCACCTGCCGGAGATTCCATTCCGTGAGCTCATCTACGGTGAGGAGGCCGTCCGCTGGGCTGAGGTCGATCTTGGGAAAGAGTTCCACGATGCGATGGGTGACGTTGAATCGCGCCTCGTCGTTAATGTAATCCTCGGCATCCATGTAGCCCTCCCACTCTGGCTGTGGCTCCATGGCGGGAGCGTGGCCATCGGGGAGGTAGTGACTCCGCTCCCACTCGCGGTCATCGCGGCGGAGCTCGATGCCAGCGATGATGGGGTCAAAGGGGATGCTCCGACGGCCTCGATCTGACGTGGTGGATAGATCGGAGGCCGAACGGAGCCTGAGGCGGCGGTGCGGTTGATTGGGTTGCCTTGGAGCAAAAGAAAGCAGGAGAAGGACGAAGATCACCACGCACGAATATACTAACAAGGAAGATCTTGCCATTACCACCTCGCTTCGCTTTCGAACCATGGCCGTCTCATTAACGCCAAATTAACCTATTAAGACTAAACTACCGGTCACATAAAGAAGGTAACCACGTCTCTACACGCTTTCTAACTGGAGGATGCTTGACTGGGCCCATACTGTTTCACCAATGAATATGCAGGTAACACGACACACGGCTACCGGTACCCCACAAGGGTTTCTGACTTTTGGTGGGGCCACTTTTTTTTACCGTTGAAGACGGGAATGGTAGTGATCCAGAGAATAGTTTATCCCTATCAAATAAAACCGTCTGGTTCGATTGAACCGTGAATAGAACAGGACGGCCTGATTCCGGGCCCACGTTCATACTTTTTTTTTTAATTAATTTTTATATAATTTTTTTTCTTTTTTTATCGTTTAATTAATTATATATTTATATAGACGTGATATATATATTATACACTTGCACCTACTCTAAAATATTTTTTAAATAAATTTTATTATCTTTAGTCTAAATTCTAAAATTTAAAATTTAAATAAAAAAATTAAAAAAATATTGCATGTGCAGCATATCATAATATATTTTTTTTAAAAAAATCACTTCCTTTAATCTAAATTTTAAATTTAAATAAAAATTTTAAAATATATTTTATATTAGTTACTCACATTGATAATGTCGTGCTCGCGTCTGCGGCTAATGGGGGTGCACTCGGCACTCCTATGGTATTCATCAGTCAACGTTGCCACACCGATGCACCTCCTTAGTCCCACATCAGGCCTGCATCCATGGGCACACAACAGATCAAAATGTTATATATATGAGATTGATATCCTATACACCTCTTGTGTGCTCTTGTGTGCATTATTCATGGACAACAAAGCACACATCCGGACCCTCGAAACATATTCCGGACACTCAGATCACTTTTGGACGTCTCACGCACTCAAACAAAAACATCAAGCGTGCATGGTGGATGACTCAATCTCAAATCAAAAATATTTATATTTTTGAACTTCAAATATATATATATTTTTCGAACTTAAATTTAAATATTAATATTTTTATATTATTCAAATAGATTCGATTCTTTTACATCTTAATTTTGATCCACCAAGACATGTTTGCATCATCTTGACTTTCAGATATATAATACGTGTAGATTTATTTTAATTTTATTTTATTTTATTTTTGTCTGTTTAGTTTATGCAAATTGCTTTTCCCACCCCCTTACCACCGCACCCCCCTCCCCTCCTCTCTCTCTCCTATTCAAATGACTTTTATACCCTTTTTTTCTTTATTTTTTATTTTATTTTACTTATATATATTTTTTTTTAATTTTAATTAATTTTTATTTAGTTTTATTTTTTAAATTAAATTTGTTTATTATTTAGTTTTTTTAATTTAAATTAATTTTATACTTTTTAAAATTTTTTATAAATAATAACTTCTAAAATTTATAACTAAAAATAAACAAAAGATTATAAATATATAAAAAAATTATTAAAAAAATAAAACTGATAAAAAAATGGAAAAAAACTGATTAATAAAAAAAATAAAATCAATAAAAAAACAAAATTTAAAAAATAATAAATTGAAAAAAATACAAGTATTATGAAAAAAATACTAAATAAAATTAATAAAAAAATAAAATTTATATAAAATTGAAAAAATATAATAAACAAAATTGATTAAAAATAAAATTAAATAAAATTTATATAAAATTCTAAAAAATATCGTATTGATGAAAAAATAATAAATTAAATTAATTAAAAATAAAACTAAATAAAAATAAAAATATATGAGGGCTAATAAAATTAATTAAAAAATAAAACTAAATAAAAATTAAAAAATAAAAAAATAAATAAATAAATAAATAAATAAGGATAAAAAGGTCATTAGAAGAGGAGAGAGAAGAAGTGGGAGGGGGGTGTGCGGTGATGGGGTGGGAAAAGCAGGTCTCTTAGTTTATAAGTCCAATAGCATTAAAAGCGATAGAGTGATTGGTTAGATTTTGCATGCATATGAACGCTTGGTTTCCCTTTCATTCACACGCGTAGAGCCGCAAGGGCACCTCCAATAATTAGAATTATTAATATATTTTTTATAATTTTTAATAGACATAAAAATTTATTATTTTTTTCACAATCAATTTTTTTTATAAACCTCAAACCTCATTATTAATTAATTATGAATCTCATCCCATAATTAATTTTGAGAAAAAAAATATATAATTTTAAATTTCATTAATTCTCTTAAATTAAAAAATCTTCAAAATTTTTTATTCAATTTTTTGAGGTGCCCTAAGTTTGTGACGTGGCAACGTCTTCGTTGACTTGTTGGGAAGGAACGTAACGTAACTTAGGAGGTGTTTGGTTTTAAATTGTATTTTTTCAACGGAAAGTTGGGATTGAAAATATGTAAATGTATAGTTGGGGTTGAGAAAAGGTTGAGAAAATGTAAATGTAAATGTAAATGGAGTGTTTGGTGAATATGAGGTTGAGTTGCATTTTGGATGTTCATTTATTTATTTACCCTTACTAAGAAAATTAAAAAAATCCTTATATATTTTTCACAAGGGTAGATGTATAATTTGAACTTTCAGGTTGGCAAAAAGGACCTCCACAGATCCTTTTTGCCAACCTCCAATTTCCAGTTACCCCAACCCCATATGTACATTCACCATCTAAACCCAAACACTCATCATCTGTCCATTGCACAAATTTCGAGAACTCAACGGAACATTTACATCTGGGTAACCTTAAACCAAACACCCCCTTAATGCGAATTATATTAATTAATCTCGTTGGAACCTTCCACCTCCTCTTTGACTTGCAGAAGCAAAGAACTTTCCATGCATGCGTTAAAAAATAATAAAAGAGAATAGACATGTTGCCAATAAATTAACATCTTTATCGATCGCGATCCTATGACTTTGGAAGAAGAGGCTTAAGTTTAGAATTTAGATTCATCTCCAAAAACTATATTTTCATAGAAGTCGTCTTGACAAACTCAAACCTCGAGAAGATGGACCATTTAAGGCCCTTCAAATATTTAGTAAAAATGCATATATAAGATTGACCTTCCCTGCAGGGAATATTGTAGTTTGACTACCTTTAAATAGTTTACCTTAGGCATCTTCGGTTAGAACATTAAATGAACTTTTTTTGTAATTCCCATTATGTCATATCAAATGTATAAAAATTTATTATTTTCTCATAATTAAAAAAAATTATAAATCTTAAACATGTTAATTAATTACTGACTCCGCCCACATAGTCAATTTTAAGAAAAAAAATAAATTTAAAATTTCACTATTGCTTTTTTTATTACAAACCATTCTTAAACTCGTTTCTACAATACTTAAAAACAATTTATTCCATTTTTTTGATTTGACAAACTTCTTAAATATTCAATTTGTTGACTTGTTCATTTCAACTTATTTATCACTTGAATTTATCACTTTAGTAACTTAATATGATCCTCAAATCTCTCTAATTGTATATATATGACGGATTTGGCACAACACTCAAAATTTAATTTAGCAACTTTGCTCATTATCCCCCACCTATAATCAATTTGTTGATATGTTCATGATGGTATCATAAGTTAATCTTGAGCATCTAACCTGACTTTTGAGCTGTCAATCCTCAAATACTTTCGATTCATTAATCAGCTTATTCGAATATTTGACTTTTGTCCTACGACATCCCACTCGATAAAACAAAATACTCAATAAAATGCCAACCTCACCGTTTCATTTGGGTATCTTGAAGCTAGTGACATTTGTAAAAGTATCATTATAAATGTAATGAGGATAAAGATGACAATCTAGATAAGAATCAAAAATTAATTTAAAATTATTAATGATTAATCATATTTGGACTACAATCTCAATCATCTTTATCCTTATTTTAATATTTATTATTGTCCCTATTTATCATCGGTGGGAAACTATATTATTGATTAGACTGATGGGATTTATCATTTTTTTATCCTTATTTTGACATTTATTTTAGCAATATGTATCATGATATATTACATTATTTATTATTATATTTTCATATATTATTTTGACAATATGTATAAATCAGTGTGTTACCTTATGATAATAGTAATAATGAAACAATTGTCTTCTCTTCACTTTTCTCTTTTCTTTATTCTTTCTTTCTATCTCTATTTATTTCAACATGGTATCAGAGTGATGATCATTCACTTCTTCTTTTCTTCCAACCACCATCAATCCTACGGATTAGTACGAAGAATGACCATCAATTTCAACAAGTTGAACTCTGAGAAATTCATCTCTGCCACATTTGATGACTCCATCAAGCTCTTCCTCGTCAGTGTCAAGATGGACAACGAGATGATGTAAAGGTCAAGATAGGCAGTCATCATGATCAGAGTAGCCACCACTGTCCTCACCTTCGGTGTTAGCTCCGCCACCGTCCTCGCCCTATGGAGCTTGATCTCACAAGGTATGAAACGAATATCGTGTTTGCTCTTCCTTAACTCCACCACCGCCTGCCCTGTTCTCACCCAAATTCTCACCAAGACCAAATTGCTCAACTCAAAGATCAGTCGCATCTCCATCTCCGGCACCATGGCCAACAACACCATCACTGTGGACCCTCTTCACCCTCACGCTCGACCTTTCGTAGTTTGACTTATTGTCGTCGCTCTAGATAACCCTCATCGAGTTCGCCTTCATGACCTTCTACTTCATTTGCATCCGATTGATGATGCGTCGGCTGCTATAGAGGATCACCGATGGCCAACTGATCAACGACTTCCACATATGCCTCCTTCTCAGCTTCATGATGCTCTCTAGGTGTTGATGGAATCCGTAGGCGTCTACTCCATCACCGAGGCGTTCTTTGCGGACTGGTGTTGATGATGTTGTTGTTGGGATGTATACTATAAAGTCTTACTTTTTGTATAAACATCTATTTTGCAATAATATTGAAATGAGAATCACCTTGATTAGAATGTTTGCATTTCTTATGTGATGCAGTTGTCCACTTAATTTATATTAATGTAGATAACATGGTGTGTGGTGCAACACAGAAGATCATGTTATCAGTTCCTTATAAATTATAAATAGTAGCTCACAACCAAGATGGATAGGGGCAAACCATTGGATGTTAGTACCGATGGAATCAAAATATCTCCACAATGGTATGATATTGTCCGCTTTGGGCCTAAGCCCTCATGGCTTTGTTCTTGGACTCTCCCCAAAAAGTCTCATTCCAATGGAGATACTTTCCATCCTTTTAACCCCATGATCTTTTCCATGTGCTTTAGATGTGGGACTATGTTTGTACCCTTGCAACCCAACAATCCCTCCTCAAACAAAGGACCACAGACCCCCCTCAACGTCGTTTTTGATGTCTGAATCCTCGACCCACCAGAACTTTTTGCCCCTCGGTCCACTCGACCTACTAGGACTTCCCACCTAGCCGCAGCTAGGACTTTTTGCTCCTCGGTCCACCCGACCTACTAGGACTTCTCACCTAGTCGCAATTAGAACTTTTTATCCCTCGGTCCACCCGACCTACTAGGACTTCTCATATGGTGTCTGGTCCTCTTGATTCAGACACGAGAGCACTCACTTCCTTTATTTAAGGTTCAAACCACATGATTAGATCTGGATCATGGCTCATCCGGTGGTTAGTCCGGTGAAGAGCAGTCTCGCTCTGATACCACTTGTTAGTACCGATGGAATCAAAATATCTCCACAATAGTATGATATTGTCCACTTTGGGCCTAAGCCCTCATGGCTTTGTTCTTGGGCTCTCCCCAAAAGGCCTCATTCCAATGGAGATATTTTTCATCCTTTTAACCCCATGATCTTTTCCATGTGTTTTAGATGTGGGACTATGTTTGTACCCTTGCAACCCAACATTGGAGTGGTTGTAGTGTAATTGGTATTAATTTATCTTGACTATTAAATTACACTAGTACACTTTGTGTGTATTGAGCAGGACCGTTTAAGGTCATTCGATTTATACTGACTATATAATCGAACTAGACCTCAATTATTATGGATGTGCATGCTCTTAATCCCGATATAATAACAAGCACATATACTTAATATGTATTTCTTTAATTCATCAAAAGGTGAGATTTATCTCGTTAGATCAAAAGGCCCAATGAGTTGGAAAATAATGCTATGTTGTTGATTATAGAAAGAAATTGTGTCCTAAAACTAGGCTGATGATGTCCCCTTGAGGAGTTCATAAGGATTATCATGTAAACCCTGCAGGTGGACTTAGTTTCGCATGATAATAAGGTTGAGTGGTACTACTTTTGGATTCAGAAGTTAATTAATTGAGTTGTCAGTAATTCAATTAATTGACGGACATACGATATCTTAAACACAGGGAGATTAATGCACTCATAGTAAGAAGGAGCCCATATTATAATATGGGATTGGTGTGGTAGTTTAATAATAACCCTTTAGTGGAATGAGTTATTATTGATGAACTTGAGTTGGGTGTTCAGGGAGAACACAGGAAGCCCAAGCCCATCAGGAGATCATAACCAATTCCTCCTCTAGGTCCCTGCTGTAGCCTCTGGATAAAGTCTCGAATCCACCTAAGAGAATTCTATAATAGTTTCGGGTAGGAAATTCTGTTAAGAATTTTTCTTGTGAAAAATTCTGTTCTTGTGACTTGTGAAAAAAATTCTATTAAGAATTTTTCTATGAAAAATTCTGTTAAGAATTTCTGTTAAGAAATTCTGTTAAGAATTTTCGTTACGAAATTCTGTTAAGAATTCTATTTCTTCTAAATCGTAAAATAAAATTTTGATATGATTTTTTCATAGAAATTTTGTTAAGAAATTTTGTTAAAATAATAAAACTTAATAAAGGAATTTTGTTAAGAAATTAACGAAATTTTATTAAGAGGTTTGTTAAAAAAATAATAAAATTTAATTAAGAAAATTTATTAAGAAAACTAACAAATCTTATCAAGAGATTTTATTAGATTTTTTCTAACTAAATCTGGATAAGAAAAATTTGTTAAATTCTTTCTAAATTTTCTAAGATGGCATAGCTATAAAAGGGAATAGTTAGGAGAGGCAACAAGATAAAAATTTTCCTCCTCCTTGCAAGTTAGGGCCGGCGGCAACACATCAACACCGTGTTTTGCTAGAGCTGGCGCCCCCTTAGGTTCCCTCCTCCCTTGTCCGCCCAAGGTTCCTCCCCTCCTTTCCTTGCTAGGACCGACACACAAGGGGCCTCCCTCCTTGCTAGGGCCAGCGGCCAAGAGAGAAAGAAGAAGAAGAGGAAAAGGAAGAAGAAGAGGAAGGATCCTTGCTTGCTTGCCATCGGATAAAGGAAAAAAAGCTTGGTGGTTCATCTTGGAGGATCGTTGCCCACACAACGTCCAAGAAGAAGAGAGGAATACAACAGAAGATCAAGAGGTCTTCGGGTAAAGTCTCACACACATCTAAAGAAGAAATGTACAATTTATTTTCTGTTGCATAAATTGTTTCTTTCATAAATATGGATCTTGAATACTAATACAAGAGCCCAATGATCTTATGCGTTAATCAAGCACCTAGTTGATCAAATATGAGGGTTGCTTGATAAGATTTCGTCTCCGAAAATTTTTATCCGGCAAGAATTAAATGGAGCGGAATTTTAGGCTCCCATCAGTTGTCGGCAGTATTCCTCCGCCAGCATGGGTGGCACTTGATGGATGGCGCAGCTCCTCCTCCATATCGTGTTCTGCATCCAGAACTTGATGCAAAAGGACATCTTCTAGGTGATCAACCTCATGAGTCCGAAGAAGGATGTGAATGCGCTCTAGGAGGTGTTTGAGGTTTCACAAGCCATGACCATCATCGTGATGTTCGACACCTTCCTTGACTACTGGTTCACCGTCTACTACATCAAAAGGATCGAAAGCTACCTGCACAACCATAATGCCGCCCTCTCGCTCTCACTTCGCCAACTTCAGTCCCAATAGCACAACCTTCATGTTGTTGGCGGAGCTCTTCCCAACCCAAATCCGCTCCACCTACCATGCCATTAGGATCACCTCCGGCAAGGCCGACACCCTCATTGCCACATTCGTCATGTAGAGTTACATGCTGAACCAGGAGTCTGACAAAATCAGCAAGGCCCTCATCATCCTCACCTCCACCAACATGCTTAGATTCTTCTTCACCTTCCTTTGTGTCGGAGACCAAGGACTAGTCCCTCGAGAAGATCTTCGGCAAGAACGAGAGAGTCAAAGCCTGTGTCGATGCTTGTGAGGACCACCACCTCTTCCACCACATTGCTCTGCTCTTCTTCAACGGAACAGATGACAAGGAGGCACTCATTTATTGCTAGTGCACCATCGAGAAGGTGAGGTGGTTGTGGCTACCGATCAATAGTAATCTCTTCCTTCATCCTTCATTCTTATTCCTCTCTTTTTTTCTTCTACCGCGCGGGAGTTGTACTCCTTTCTTCTCTTTAAAATAAAATAAGAATAATAATAATAATAACTGAAAAATAGGTTGATCCGTGGCACATCCTATGGTCGTGGGGAAGCGATCCCCTCTTTCTCTCTTCACTCCGCCAAGTTTCTCTTCTCCTCTTCGACAAAGGAGCGACAAGGGTTGTCTTCAATCTCTTCATGAGGACCAGAAGCAAATCCTCTCCTTACCATCTCCTTGCTGTCCTTCTTCATCATCGGGAAGCACTACTACAACTTCGGCACCATGGGCGAGTATCTCACCAACACACGCTGCTAGCGAATGCTATCCGAGATCATTTTTTGAGGTAGGCTAGTTTATCTAGGACGAGAAGTCCTTGCATGGTGATTGACCCTCATTATGGTGCTCGAGGGAGATCTTCCTATGGTGTGCCTCGGTGTCACCTCACTGGCCATTCTCACTTTATCCAGGATATGGTCCTCTCTTCCGATGGCCAGTTCGCCTTATCAAGCTCCTGGGAGGGTAACCTTCACCTCTGGGATCTCGTATTGAACTCACCAATCAAGGATGTCATCTCCATCACCTTCTCTCGTCGACAACAGCCAGATTGTGTCGGTCTTATGCGACTGCCGCTAGATGGGGGATTACTAATTTACCAGAGTTTTTGCTTCCTAGTTACTGCTGCTCATCATCGAGATCCTCATCCAGATCTCTCACCTCCTTTTTTACAATACGGAGGTCAAGGCGCTTGTCACCCACCAACTCTCTTACCGAGAATAGATGCGGAGATCAAGGCGTCCATCGCTCATCATGGAGATCCTTTTCCAGATCTGCCAGTAGTTCATCATCATCAATGTCATCATGTACTACGCAGTGGGTACTCTTCCAGACTATGGGGTTCCACAATGATTCCTCCTTGCTATCCGTCGCCATCATCAGGATTGTCGACATCTTTTCCATCATCATCCACGCCCGATTAGAGGAGGACCCTAACCTACAGTTGGGCACTAGTCGGTGTTGCACATTTGACTTCTCTAGCACCTCCAGTTTGACTTTTTCTACCTTGGCCTTTGTTTGGTGTCCGTGTCTATCTGGATGCGCACCTTTTTCATGCCCTTCCAGTGTCCGCATCTATCCATGCACACACCTTCTTCATCACCTTCTAATGTCCACATCTATCCTCGCTCACACCTTCTTCATGGCCTTTCAGTGTCCACGTGCGCACCTTCTTCATCCTTCAGCGCATGCATCTCCTTCATGTTCTTCTAGTGTCTGTGTCTATCCGTGCGTGCATCTCCTTCATGGCTTTTGTACTGTGTGTAGTCTTGTTCTCCTCGTTAACCTCTCCCTTTGTCTTCACCAGAGGGAAATCAAGATTATTGAAGAAAGGCCTTGAGATTTAGATCGTGACTTTAGGCCATTATTTCAGACTAGCTTCCTTTCGTCTGTGCCTTCTCAAATCTCATCTCTCGCCTCTGTGGCAGTTGTGTCCAAAGAACAACACACAACAAATATTTTTTCGAATTTTGCTCAACACACAGCAGTAGATTTTCTTCTTTTTCCTCTTCTGTTCTAGTAAATTTCAACTACCAAAAACTGCAGTCTTCTTTCTCTGTTGCTCTTTCTTCCAATGATGGATCGGGTTCTAGCCTTCAAATAGTAGCTCCTCATCTCTTTTATTGTCCTTTTGCATGAAAGACAAAGTCCAGAACCATGTCAGATCTGTCATATCATTGGTTATACTAGTAGTCATTGCTCTGAAGATTTGATTGACTATCTAATTGGAGAAGATGTTCTCAATATATTAACAATCAAACTCAACATTCAACATCAGTCCGTTGAATTTGTCAGGGATAATAAGGATAAAGATGACAGTCCATATAAGAATAAAAATTATTTTCAAATTATCAATGACTAATCATATTTGAACTACAATCTCAATCATATTTATCCTTATGTTCATATTTGTTATTACCATATTTATCATGATATATTATCTTATTTATTATTAAAATTTTCATATATTATTTTAACAATTGTAGTTGTGTTCTATTTTTCTCTTTATTTTTTCATTCTATTTTTATATATCTATTATTTCAACAAAATGATTTATTTTTATATTAATAATTTTAAAAAAATATTATTATTGAGTATTTATAATTACATTGTATTAAAAAAATATCCATAAATAAATTGTCACAGTGGGTATTTATTCTTGAAATGTCAGTAGGATGGAAAGTCAATCCCCAACAATTTAATTTTTGGTGACTAACTCTTCTGGGCTAAAACAAGGAGAACGATTAATACTGCAGTTTTTGTTTTCATTTTGAAAAAGAAAGATCAGTAAAGATCCAGCAAACAAATTGACACCGATTCACTGAAGTCCTCTCAAACGACATTGCAGTCAACTGTCGCTTGCTTAATAATTTACAAGGTGCGTGTCTGGTTCTGCTTACTGCTTCAAGTAGGTGATTAAGATCTTGATAAGTATCACTGGAAAAGTCAACCTACAGTTTCTTTTACTTTTGACCAGCTTCGTTGAATCTATATATTGAAAACTTCGTCAGAATACTTTTCTTCCTGATCTGTTGCGTGCTCGGCGTCTCTACTTTTCAGCGTCGTCTTTTCCAGTCCAAACGATTCTTGGATACAAATCAAAGGCCTATCGCCACAGTATAAATATACTCTGAAATCACTTTTAATCCAACAATAATTTTCAGCGCAAACGAATGATGATTGATCTTTCAGCTTAGTTGACTCCATGAATTCCTTCTTCCTCCTCGGCGCCGAAGCCCGACGCCGTTTCCTCCCTATCGCCGGTCGTTTCCTCGGTTGCACATATATCTGCACATGGTCTCCTCTCCGCCACCCTGCGCCGGTGTACGTCGATCGTTGCGATTTATCTTGCTCTAATTAACGTGAGTTGTTTTTCTCTCTCGTATAAAACGTCTAAGCATGGAGCTAATGCATGCTTCTCCTGCAGCCATTTGGTCTCCGCAGACGGGTGGCACCATGAGGAAGACAGTGGCCAATCGAGCTCGTCCGGCACCAGCATCTCCTCGAGGCTCTTCGATGCCTACCGGCGATCGCTTTGCAGTATCCACAGCGGGTATGTATGCCTTCTCTTGTACATCACTACAAGCAATCAATTAGTAAATGAGATTTTTCTTTACTTATGAGCATCGATCTCCAGTTCTATTCCTGGTGTCGCCTTCAAGGATGGT
This sequence comes from Curcuma longa, assembly GCF_044706935.1. NCBI lineage: Eukaryota > Viridiplantae > Streptophyta > Magnoliopsida > Zingiberales > Zingiberaceae > Curcuma > Curcuma longa. The sequence goes on along the minus strand of NC_133876.1, from coordinate 1,235,742 downwards.
CTTGCTTACGTTCAGTTAACAGATGTTGATATCTTGAATTTGGCATCCAATCATTCACAGCGACAATTCTACCAGGTGAATATGTAATATCTAGATTGAAGTTGGGCTACTAGCTGAAGATTTTCTCTTTTTTAAGGGGGATGAAGTCCTAATTAATTCATGCTTCTTTCATGTTCCAGGAAGCTGAAATAAAGGTGTAAGAAATTCATATTTCATTGTTTCTTTTCGTAATCCATTGTTTGACATGTATATATATACATATATATACCTTGATTGTTACAGACAGCAGTCTTCATGGGCTGCAGACATGGCGAAATAGAACTGGGATTCAGAACGCCACCAAATCCAAAGGTATACTGAGCTTAAACACTTTTGATCCATATCATTTTTACGTGCTTATTGTCCTTGTATAAAGTTTTGAGTTATAATTTGCAGGTAAATTTGCAGAGGAACATTCAACAAATCTTCAGTGAGGAGTTCATTCAACAATCTCTAGGATCAGACCTCGAAATCATGACGTCTGAACCGGGCCAGCTCTCTTCATCTTCCTCCTCGCTTCGATCTCTCTCACTCGGAAGCCCTGACACTTCGCCTCGTCTTCTAGCTCAACAAAGTCCTCCCTTCATCATGCAATCCTTCGACTTCGTGGATCCAAGAACAGCGGAGGATGAAGCGATGGTGAGAGCATTGCTCGCCGTCATTATTTCTTCCCCGTTGATCTTGAACCAGCAACACGTTGGTATTCAAACGGGGGCATTTAGGCCTTATTACGACGATCCATTTTCTCCCGAAGAGGAGTTGAAGCCCAATCGACACAGCCAAAGAATGATTAAGATCGGACTTCACATGCTTAGAAGAATAAGTATGATGAAATTGCAACTGGCAGCTGCGCAAGTACAAGAATACCAGCAGCCGATGAGCAACCAATCGCAGCATGTCATATCGGAGCGAAAGCGCAGGCAGAAGTTCAATGAACATTTCAATGCTCTCAAGATGCTTCTTCCGCTTGAACCAAAGGCACAAATCTCAAACTACATGTTCTTTAATTTTATGTTTTTTCCTATGATCTGACACGATGAAACAATAAATATTTCGTGTAGATCAAGAAAAAGGACAAGGCAACGGTGCTTAAAAACGTCACGAACTACTTGAATCTTTTGAAGGCTCAGATCAAGGAGCTCGAGGAGAGGAACAGTGCGCTAGAAATGCAGGTACAAGGGCCGAAAGAAGACCGAGTTGATATGTCCACTGGCGATTCAAATGAAAGAGTAGAAGTTCAAGTTAATCGAGCGCCTGAGTTCACATATTCAGAAACACAACAGATTGATCTACGGGTGGTGGTGAAGGAAGACTGTGATATGATCGATTGGTCTATCCGTGTCCTTGAATGCCTCAAAGAGATGAGAGGAATGATGCTGATTTCCATGGAAACAAGAACAGTGTCATCTGAGAATAATAGATTTGGAATAGCAAGTTTCAGGCTGCAGGTACAGGTATGCTCATTTTAAGAATGCTTCTTTGTCACCTTCATCACAGATCTAATAACTACTGTTCATGCAAGGTTCTTAAGCATTTCTTTTCTTTATTTTTGTATACGTGCTATCATCTAAAACTATACAGGTTTCATCTCTAGATCTAATAGATGTCATTTAGTTCAATTCAAGTACATATTATCGTTTGCACATATATTTTGTTTACATAATTAATTAAGTATATATGTTAGTCATTTAGTTCAAGTAACTACTATAAAAACTTATTAACAAATGCTTATGCACATGCAACATAAAATAACATTGGGCTTGCATGTTGTGAATTTACTCAATAGGCGAATTAGGAAAACAATCTACCTACTATCGAGATATATATGTATAAAACTGTTCCGGTTGAGAACAGCTCTGGGAAATGTCACCAACCGAGTCTCCTCACCACGATAAAACAGAACTGAGGGGGTTGAATTGCTGAGTCCTGCAAGCAAAGCAAGTGTGAGAGGGAAGGCCAGGAGTGTCCTGACGCGACCACTCCGAAGCTTAAGTCAGCGATCCGGCCAAATTAGCGGAAGAAGAAGAAGATAAAAGAGAAAAAGGAATCAGTGTCTCGCGTGCATGCATGCGTACCTGAGGGCAGAGAAGAGTGGTCGCATATATACAAGGGAGGGATGTGATGTCATGTCTTAATTAAAGAACGTGCCCCATCGTTAGTTATTACTTTGTCAGAAAAGATATGGAATGATCAGATTACAAGTTTCATCGCTGACATACGTTTATAGGGTCACATCGCACGTGGGTGTGTCAGGGCGGCGATCATAATTACGAAGTAGGGGACTTGTCAGAAGAAATGATGGGAATTGGAGTAATCGAGCACCGTGATGATCATTCTGTATGGACCTTAACCGAATCCAGCTGAGGGTGAGCTAACCGCGCCGACTGGAGGATTCGACTCGGAGTTGTGCATGGGGTATCGAGGAGTCGGCTTCATAAGAGGGTCCGAGTAAGGATTCGGCTTGGGCTTAGGAGACCATATCTCGGAGAACTCGGACTCGGTCTCCGACTCGATTCGGTCGATTCGGATCAGGCGTGGGATTCGACTTGAAGGAGGATTCAGCTACCGGGGGAGGGATCCCGAGTCGAGAACTGACTAGGACTAATCCCTGACTACAACAGGCCTACTCGGTAATCGAGCCCGACATCGCGTCATCTACTGTGGGCAAAACCGACTCGGACTCGACTCTTTGGGGCCGGTTCATCACAACCATAACAAGAACATTGGGTTTATTCTTGCATTCCCAGTTTATCTCCTAATTATACGAACATTATATATATCAATTCTGTATAGTAAAATATATAATATACACGTATGCATGATTTATGCCACATGCAGTAACTAGTGTTAAACTTTGATAGTATCTGCCTAGGTATAGCAAATCTATAAGGAAAAAAGGAAATTAAATTAATTGATTATGGAGAACTAATTACCTAGATATACTAAAACTTTATGAATTAATAATAATTGAGAGTATATGCCTCTTAGCCTATTCGACTGTCAAGCATTATCTATTTATCTCTGAAATATATTATATGCTTGTCTTAGGAAGTTAATTCTAATGCATTGTGTTGAAAATGAGGCTTTTTTAACCCATTTTCCAGCATTACTATTGAAGTAGATTATAGGAAGTAAGCTTATTAATTAATCATGAGGACAAAAAGAAACTTATTCATTCATAAGAACTTGTTGACAACAAACTAGAACAAATTTGCTTTTGGCTTTGTGTATGCAGCTACTTTTAATTTATTTGGTTCTTGTACTCAGTCGTATATTAATATTTGTTAGAGAAGAATAATTTTGTAGTAGAATAACAATAAGAAAAAAAATAGAAGAGACTTTAGTGAAGAACTTGAATTGCTACAACAGAGCTCTATGATTTCTTTTAATAATGAAAATGAGTATTATAAGTTGTTGGAAAAATGTGAATGAAAAATTAACATCTAGCGGGATAACGATTATCTTGCGGACTATATTAAATATATGTTGATTCAACTGCGAACATCGAAAATAATCTTCTAAAACCTGTTGATTCGGAAGAATATCAGGAAATAGAAAAATAAACGGCATTGTCGAAAAATATTATTATACCAACAATTTCTCCTTAAACATCAACCAACAAGATGCTTATATAGATCTAAAACCCTACTTGTAAAGAAAATAAAAAAAATCCTAATAAAAAAATTCTTAATAGACTCAAAATCTAAAAATCCTAAACAGACTTAAAACCCTCAAATAAAAAAAATAAAAATTTTCAAAACTACTCTAAATACTAGAAATTCTAAAAATTATTAAAAATAAAAATTATAAAAAATATTAATAAAAATCTTTAGATCCTCCTCCATCAATCGCTTTAGGTTAAAAAAAACTCATCCTCGAGTTTAAAGTAATGTCAGGTGGTTGCCAAGGAGGAAGATCAAATAATATCGACTCGACAAAATCTACTAACAACTGTTGGATTTTGAAAATCCTCATCGATCCGTCGATGAGAATGACATCGTGAACACTACTCTTGTCCTCGAATTCATCTGTTTCTACCAACTAGTTATCTCTGAAGTTAAAGCCTTTGGGTGACCTTTCTCTATTGCAATGTTCAAAATGTATAGTTGTCTCCACAATGTCTGAAATTTGCATCACAATCATAGCTTCACTAGAAGGCCCCATAGTAGAAGCTAGAGAAGTCTCTTTCAAAACAAGAGTTGCATCGTTGTTGTTTGATGAAGAAAATAACAACACCTGATAAGTCCAAGTTTGAAGTGGAGCCTTTCATAGAACAGATAACAATCTGAGTGTCATCCATGGATTTATCTGATTCTACAAGTAAATCCTTGGAATCGTGATTACAAGAACTTACATGTGTAGCAGGAGGAATAAATTCCATGTTACTTTTGTCAAAATCAGATATTTCACAACTTATTCGCAACCTTGAAGATTTTGCTGAAGCAAACTGAGTTTCATTTACTTTATTATCAAATCGTTTAGCACCTTCTACATCTGTCCACGAAAGACAATCATGACCAGTAATTGCTGTAGTAACCATGAATACTAATTAACTACGGTAACAATTGATTGATGGATTTGCTCAGTTGACTAATAACACTATAGCAACGAATAGAAGCTTCAGAAATCGATTGAAAAACTTGACTGATCGTAATCAATCGACTGATGGAGTGTATCAGTCGATTGATGTCACTATTCGAGCGAATAGATAGTTCAAAACTTGACCAGTTGATTGTAAGATTCGACTGATTAGGCAACAATCAATTGATAATTTTGAGCTGTCGACTGATGCTGAGATGAATGGAGTCGTTGAGTTGACGGGTTAAAGCAATGTTTGAATTATAGTTGATCAATCGACTGATAGATAGGATCAATCAACTGATAGGTGAAAATCAGCCTGAACAGCAGCCCTATAAAAGAAGGTTTTGAGATGTTTTGAAGTAGTCAATTCTTGAGGATTTAGGGACGAAGTGCTGCTATATTTTCTACCATCAAAAGGCAATCTAAAGCCCTCAGGGTGTAGTTGAATTGGTTCCCAGGTGGTAGATTTGTTGCATTGGTCGAATCGCGAGATTGACAATCGCTGGAATGCCCTCTCACCTGGGGGCTTGCTTAGTACCAAATTTACCTGCATGTAACTCGTTGTGGGGCTAGTGATACTGGACTGCTTGGGGTGAGCGAAATCACATTTTTATTGCATCAAGCAGCAATCGAAAGCGACAATAAAGCATCCAAAATAAAGTTTTTTCAAATTGTAAAGTATTTTACTTTCATTTATATTTGTTTCTTTGTGCTGTTTGTCTTTCTTGTAAGCAATAGGTGTTGTGAGTGATTTTTCTGCCTCTAGAAGGTATTCGAGAAGGAGAAAAAATCGTAATGATAGATTGCAAGGATTAGACCTTAGAGTAGTCGTCTTAAGAGGACATGGACTAAATAAAATCTCAGTGTTGTGCATATGACATCGAGTTTGATTCAAATTTTCTGTTGGGCATTCAAACTATTGGGTTGCAAGGGTGCAAACATAGTCTCACATCTAAAACACATGAAAAAGATCATGAGTTTAAAAGGATGAAAGATATCTCCATTGGTATGAGGTCTTTTGGGGAGAGCCCAAGAACAAAGCTATGAGGGTTTAGGCCCAAAGTGAACAATATTATACCATTATGGAGATATTTTAATTCCATCGGTTCTAACAAATGGTATCAGAGCGAGGATGCTCTTCACCGGACTAATCGCCGGAAGAGCCATGATCCAGATCTAACCATGTGGTTTGAACCTTAAACAAAGAAAGTGGGTGCTCCCGTGTCTAAATCAAGAGGATCAGACATCAAGCAGAAAATCCTAATTGTGGCTAGGCAGGAAGTCTTAGTAGGTCGGGTGGACCGAGAGGCAGAAAGTCCTAGTTGCGGCTAGACAAGAAATCCTAATAGGTCGGATGAACCGAGGGGCAGGAAGTTCTAATAGGTCGGGTGAACCGAGAGGCAGAAAGTCCTGGTGGGTCGAGGATTCGGACATCAAACGGAGGTTTTCCATTTGAGGGGGGCCTGTGGTCCTTTGTTTGAGGGGGGAATTGTTGGATTGCAACGGTGCAAACATAGTCTCATATCTAAAACACATGAAAAAGATCATGAATATAATTTAAAAGGACAAAGTCATGAGGGCTTAGGCTCAAAGTGGACAATATCATATCATTATGGAGATATTTTGATTACATCGGTTCTAACACAAACAACAAGCATGAAATTGAGACGAAACAATCGAAGCTATTTACCCCCTCTACCTTGCATGAGTCCTAACAAAGAGTTTGAAATTTGATAACTTAAACTTTATTATTACCTTGAAAATTCTCATTCCACAATATCCTAAGTATTCTTTGCTAAAGTGACTCATAATTCTTGAAAAGATAGTTGTGGTGACTCCATTTTAAATTTTTGAAAGTCTTGGCATCTATCATTTGATCTTCTTGAAGCTTCAAAATATCTGTCATTGAAAGTGGATTCTTTTCTTCAAGTTCTACAAAATCATTAGTAACAATGCTTCATAAGTCTTCAGAATTAAAAATAAAGTCTTCATTTCACCTTTCAATAATCATAATTTTCTCTCCCAAATACTAGAATGTATGAACATGTAGGATTTTGCATCGAAATGGATGTCATCTTTGAACTTGTAGAAAGCTTCCAAAAAGACTTTTAATCCCGCTTTGATACCAAATTTATTTGAGAAGAATATATTTGTAGAAGAATGACAACAAAAAGAAAATAGAAGAAGACTTTAATGAACTTGAGTTGCTATAGAAGAGCTCTATGTTTTCTTTTTATGATGAAAATGAGTATTACAAATGAGGTATATATAGACTACTCATCACATAAATTAAATCATAAAAGCTATTAAATTATATTAGATATTTCCAACACTCTCTATTTATTTTTTTGAATATACATTTAATCTCCTTGAGACTTATATTCATTCTTGGGAATTGGTTCTATTCTTCTTTTAATTATCTTGGATAAGTGCATTAATTCCAACAATGTTTAATTTTTTTACATGATCACATGAAAATTAGCAGAATTAAGCATGAATGACAAAGGAAACTTTCTACTTAGTTTGATCATGTGACGAATAATGTTATGGTGTGAGTGCAGGCAAGTTATTGGGTCGAGTCGACGTTCAAGGAAGCTGTGAGCAGCGCCGTCGCTAATGTTATGGCACGAGTTAGTGACCAGATCCAGCACTAGTCCAAATTTTGTGTATTAAATTGAGATCATCCAAGATAAATTATATATTTATATATAATTTATATTCTCTTTAATTTCTAAATCCAAGAAAAGTATAAAACAAAACCGATAAGTGCATTCAAGCAATTTTGTTTTGTACTTATCTTGGAATTAGAAATTAAAGAGAATATAAATATAAGTATAAGATGGCAGCCTGGCAGGTTGGCTCGTGGATGTGAAGATTATACGCTAGCTTGTGTTTTAACTAGTTATCTTTGATGCACTGGTGAATATAATGTGAAGATTGGATTTGTGTTGAGTTTAGAGTTTACTTGTTTGTTTTTCTTATTGATGTTTGTCAGAGATAATAAAAATTTTAGAATTTAAAATTATTAAATACACAAAAAATTAGTCTTATCTGAACTATCGAGATAGCTTTGACTTGCTGAACTCAAGTTGGGAAGGTTTGACTTGCTGAACTCAAGTTTGGAAGGTTGGATACCATGCTGCCTAAGGAGGGGCTGCTTGATATGGCCGAGCTGAGCCAAGTTACTTGGTGCCTAAGCTGACTTTCGATTCGATATAGCACAAAAGGAAAAGACTTCAGTATCTACTCTTTTGTAAAAGGTGAAATCTATCATCCCAATGGTCCTCACACGGTCAGTCCCACGACAATCTGTAAGAAGGTAAATCGAAAAACTACAGTTGATCACGACGGAGGAAGAGAATATTAAAGTCAATTCACATGTCAATAAAACTTAGACAAAATCAGATGGCTAAAAAAATTAAAACATAAAATTTCTCACTTAAATGAGTTCTCTCTCTCTTTTTTTATAGTTTATGTTTCTGATTAATTTTTATTATTTCTTTATCTGATTTGAGTATCAAACATTGTATTCGAGCATTTGATTGATATTTTCTGGGATATGAAAAAAAGAAGATTTGCATAATGCTAAAGGCAAAGAATATACTTGGTGATCAAACCTTCAAAGAATCTTAAAGATTATGAACTAGCAGCCCAACCTAATATCATCTAAGAGAATGGTATTTTTCAGTTTTGTTTACTTTAGGTAGATATCCTCATGAACAAGTAGTCAAGTGGATGCGCATTTCTTTCCTATCAGAGACCAGGAGAATTAAAGTGAACCTTTCTGAAGATCTGTAATTTGAGATCTCCTTAGAAATCCACAGATAGTGTTCTTTATCTTTGAGGAAGCTCTAAGTTTTGCTGCTTCTTAGTGGACCTGAACAGAAAGTTTAATGAATTGGAGCAGAAACTAAAATGACTGAGACACTACTGCAACAAGGAGACCTAAAAGCAAGCATGAAGAGAAAGCTAGCATGGGGGAAAACTAACAAGAAGAACAATTAGGATATAAAAGATAAACAAGTTCAACCTCCTTACCTAAAACTGGCTGTGCAGTAACATCAATGATTTCAGGTAGTGGATAGGCAAGTGTTTTCTTAGATCAAGTTTCAGTGTCTTAAAGGATTGGCAGCCCTTGTGCTTGAATAGAGTAGGCTCAACAAACCCAGCTCTCCGAATCGACACATTTCTTACTAGCTAGCCAAGCATTCTCCTTCACAAACATTATGAAGCATCGCCAGATCATCATCTGGCACAGGCTTCTCCATCTGCATTTGCTGGTACAAACCTTCAAGAACTAGGAACACATCCTTCGAGTTTTGAGGCAACAAGGATCCAGCTGAAAACACATAGAACTTGTTCTTCAAGTCTATCCAACTCTGCCCTAGATTTTTCTTCAATCCTTTTGCTTTTGTTATCACTCTCAATCTTGCAGAGTCCTCCCACCTGCCGTTGGCTGCATACAGATTAGAGAGCAACATGTAGTTGCCGGTAGCTTGCCCTTCAAGTTCCATAATTTGTGCCTCTATGTCCTTAGCCACTACTCTGTTGCCATGTATTCTGCATGAATTCAGCATGGCTCCCAAAATACAAGCATTAGGCTTCATGGGCATCCTTGCAATTAGTTCCTTAGCTTGTCTTAGCAATCCAGCTCGACCTAAAATGTCCACCATGCAAGAGTAGTGCTCCATGCTTGGCATAATTCTAAATTTGCTCACCATCTGATCAAAGAGACTACAACCCTCTGAAACACGTACAGCGTGACTGCAAGCCGACAGAATGGATATGAAGGTAATGGCATCCGGCTCATAACCCGCACTAATCATAGCATTGAAAGTTTCAAGAGCCTCATCACACAATCCATACATCCCATAACCAGAGATCAACGTATTCCATGAGATCAAATCTTTGCTGTTCATTTTATCAAACAGAGTGTGTGCATGTCTTGGGCAGCCGCTCTTTGCGTACATACCAAGAAGTGCATTTCCAACCAGCAACTCATCAATCATGAAGCCCCTTATGATGTGAGCATGAACCTCTTTACCCAAACGCAATGCTGATAGCTCTGCACAAATTGATAGAATGGTGGCGAGTGTGATCGAGTTGGGCTTCACTCCTACTCCCTGCATCTTCCTGAAAAGGTCCAGAGATTGCGCAGGCATCCCATTGGAGGCAAAGCCGCCGATCACTGCACTCCAAGTCACCACGTTGGGTGTCAAGTTTCCTGCTTCCTCCATTGCAATGAAGATTTCATAAGCCTCATTGCATAAACCACCAGCTGCATAGCTTGAGATCAAGGCGTTCCAGCTTACCAAATTCCGTACCTCCATCTCATGGAACACCCTCTTCGCATCCTCTCTGTTGCCAAGTTTGCCATACATGCAAACCAGGGAGTTGCTGACGAAGGGATATTTGTCAAATCCGCACAGAATAGCCAAGCCGTGAATGACCTTCCCTTTCTGCAATGCTGCAGTGGCAGCATAAGGACAGACAGACAAAGACACGGCAACTGCTTGTGCAGTGGCTTCGACGCCCTGGATCCTCATCTCATTGAAAATATCCAAGACCTTGCCATGTTGTTGACATCGAGCATGAGCCGACATCAGCGTCGTCCAAGTCACTGGGTTCGGCGTGTGCCCTGCAGATTCCATCAGCTGGAAGGCATCACAGGCTGCTTCACAGTCACAATTTGTCGAGTATCCAGACATCAAAGTATTCCAAGTAACAATGTTTCTGGATGGCATCCCGTCGAACACCTTTCTGGCAATGCCCATTCGGCCCATTTTGCCATACAGCGATATGAGTTGGTTGGCTACGTGTAAATGAGACTGAAACCCCATGGCAACAGCATGGTTATGTATACAAAGACAAAGTAGCGGGTTTTCTAGGGCGGAGCAGGCTCTAATGGCGAGGGGAAACGTGAAGCCGTCGGGGAGGGTGCCGATGGATCTCATCCTTTGGTAGAGGGAGACAGCAGCTCGTCCGCGGCAGTGAGCGAGGGTGGAGCGGATGATGGAGTTCCAGAGGAGAGGAGAGGTCGCATGGTGGTCGGAGGCAGCTTCGAATACGACCTGCGCGTCGGCGAGGAGACCGAAGCGGGTGTAGGCGGAGATGAGGCGGGCGGCCAAGAAGGGCGAGAGTTGATGGGGCGAGAGGAGGAGTTGAGCGTGGATTTGCTTGATTTGGAGAAGACCGGAGCATTGCCGGAGGAGGGCGTCGAAGGAGGAGGGTACGGGATCAGACGTCGAAGCGGCGGCGGAGAGGAAGCAGCGTTTACTGGACAGCAGCATGTGGGCTTCCAGGCCGAGCTTTACCGAAGGTTTAAGTTTCTAAATATATTATCGAACTTTATATGCTTTTATAAATTTATTAGAGTAGAAAATTGAAGCATATAGCTTAAGATTGAGTTTTCTAACTTATTTATAAGTTCTTACAAATACGCAAAAAGTGGAATCTATCATCCTAGCAACTTAATTATACTTCAGCAAAAAGTAGAATCTATCATCCTAGTGGTCCCACACAATTGACTCCATAATCATTTATAAAAAAGTTAAATTAAAGAATTATAGTTAGCTATGACGGAGGAGGACATTGTCTCGACTTCGCCGAAATTCGACCCTTGTCCAACCAATCAAATTGAACACACAACCAACTAAATTGGTGCACAAACACCCCACATTTTAGATTGTGTTAAGCCTGCATTTGTCAACTGCCAATCTCATCACTGGGCTCATGAGGGACTAACCCAAGTACAGAGTTGTAATGGTTACTCCAGTTTCATTGTCCGTAGTAGTAGGTAATTAAAGTTTTTCATCGATTATCAAGATAAATCAAAAAACATGGATGAGTACTAACAAATAGTTTAACATTATAAAATTTTCAAACTCCTTAGGTATAATGTGTCTAAGGTGAAATTTGAATTCTCATTGTTGGAGAGCATGTCTCATCTTTTACCATCACATCATAGTCTCAACGGCAATGCCCCTAGGGCTTTGGTACAACGGTCAAGTATTCTAACAGTTAATCAGATACATCGAATTCGATTCTCAACTATGACGTATTACGGATATTTTTCTCCCGTAGGATGATAAATATAAGATGATAGCTGCTCCAGATGGACAATCACGAGTACTTTCCAATTTACTTGATGGGTAGAATTTGGAACTGAATCATCCATCTTGGAATTAATCAGCTCCAAAAATTGGATACCCGGTTATAAAAAGGTAGTACCTTTCTCAGCCTTTTGGCTAAGATCAAGTGCGGTATCTGTTCTTATCAGTTTAAATAAATTTCTTTCTCCTTGTATCATGGTGATGAGAATTGATCTTTCATGGATCATAGTGAAATTTCAAATGGTCATTCTTTTGTCTTGCAACGAGTAAGGTCAATCCTGAGGAACACAATGCACATAATTGAGTTATCTACGAGATCAATAGCTTCTCCTAGACGAGTTCCCCTTGATTCTTTGAATGACCAAGTGTCCAATAGGCATTGCTCCATTTGATAAATTTCAAAATTGAGTATAGTCATCATGGACTTCCAAAGTGAATCTAGCTATGATCTAAATCGAGTTAAGAATCTATGGTTCAAACAATTTTAAAATGAGATTTTCACACACGATGGCAGTGATGATTCTATATATAAACCCATCAAAACACTTAGAGAAAAGCACAAATTTCAAAGTATCAACGTAAAGTAACAACAACAACAAAAATTGTTTTAGCCGTTTAGACGTCCTACTAACGAGCATTGTCTAGTCAGTCTACTCGGGTTGCTTAGCTTGACATAACTAATTGACTCATTGTGTTTGGCTTGTCTTGTCTTGTCTGGCTTAATTGAGCTACCCTACCTATTTGTGTCCCGCATGACATAATTCAATCAACTAACTCTTTTGGTTAGCTCCTATTGCTTGCCTTGTCTTTGCTCTCAATCAACTTAATCGAGTCCTAGGTATAGTGCCAGTAAAGCACTCAAAAATAATAATAATACTTTTAAATTAATGTGTAAATTATGTCGTAAATTTACATTGTTTATCTAGGAGGCCTAGCACCCTTAGTAAAAAAATTTATTTAATTGAATTTTTTTGATTTATTTTAATGATTGATCATGTGAAACTGCTGACATGGGATGATGAATTCCACTTCTTATAAAATTTCAAATGGATGCATGTAAATGCTTTAGCACTGTTAGTCTTCATCATTAATAAGTTCATTTAAAGAATCAATTAACAATTACAATTCATGACAAAAGAGCTCAAATATTAATTGTTCACTACAGATGGTGTGAGAAGGTGAATCATCGACCCTCTTTCCTATTTCGGAAAGCCCATCCAACATCGATCGAATCAACAACCCCAGCACTAAAAGACACGCCACAACTGACAAAGTGAATGTGGACGTACACACACATGCCATAAAGAAAAAAAAAAGGGTTCCTCTTTAATTATTATCTTGCCAGATGCTTCTGTGGACTTCACTACCGTATTGTTTAAGTTGCTATCAACCTTATCTTATCGCCAAGAAAGATACACATGACGCCGGTTCTTTGACTTTGGCCCGAACAAAGAATATTATATATATATATATATATATATATATATATATATATATATATATATATATATATATATATATATATATATATATATATATATATATATAAATATATATAAAATATTGTCTAATTGTTCATAAATATTTTCTTTAATCTCCTTGCCGACGATAGCCACACCACCAGACAATATCGGGCCGCGTCAACCTGCTGCCCCACGTCGACGAGAAGGGTCTGAAGAAGTGAACACAGAACGCACGGATTAGCGAGGCGCCGGGGATCCCGGCGTGGCCACTCCGACGCTCAAATCAGAAGAAGAAGTAGAGGTGGTAAAAAATGTATAGAGAGAATTCAAGATCTTCAATTGTCATACCTGCGGGGTTTATATAGGGGTGGAGGGAGCGATATCCTCGGATCTCAGCGCTTGTAATTGGCGATGAGGGCGGGATCATCGGATCGTCCGTATGACAGATTCCACATATCTGACGGTCTAACAATGTGGGTTATCTTCTTTGGATGGTTGGGATTATGCAGGACTCAGTAGGGGGACTTGGTCTATGATCCAACTCTCGTCGATAAGTTGCTGAACTTGATGAAAAGGTCAGCATGGCGATCCGCTGATATCTACTCCATAACCTGAGGTCGGGAATGGCTGGTTGGTAGGTGCGGTTGTGCTGCGCAGGTAGATGGTAAGCTTAGGCAGGCTGATAAGCTGAACTAGGTATACCCCGAGCTCCTTGTGGGAGTCGTAGCTGAGGGAGGTGATGCGAGGACCAGGTCATGAGGTAGGCATGTGATGTCAGGACCCTGTCATGAGGTCGGCTGGTGCTGCCAGGACCTATGTCATGAGGTAGGCATGTGATGCCAGGACCCTGTCATGAGGTAGACATGAGGTGCCAGGACCTAGTCATGAGGTCGGCTGGTGCTGCTAGGACCATGTCATGAGGACGGCACGTGGTATTGATACAATTCTGAGCTCATTGTGAGAGGACGGGGCTTATTATTCACCATGTTCTGAGCGTTGTGGTCCGTGATAACCTTCTGGAGAGGTTTATCTGAGCTCAATGTGGTACTATGGAGGTTGGGAGGAATGGGGGTCTATGCACCGAGGTCTAGAGGAGCTCGACTTGTGTTTTGAACCTTGTGCCGACCTCTTAGTGAGGTCTGACATGGGGTTTTGTAAAGGATCGAACTTAGTATGGGGTTTAGAGAAGGAAATCCAACCTGGTAATGCGGTCGGATTCTAAAAGGCGTATCATTATTGAGGGGTTATAATTTATAAATATGAGCCAAGAGTTCCCCTTGGGTACGAGGTGTGTGCTGTCCTCTAGTCTGAGGTCGGTGTTTCGCTAGATTATTAAGTGCTGACGTCGGTAAGAGAGGGGGTCTGGGCGTTTTGTAAAGAGGTCTTCCCCCCACTGTACTGAAGGATGAGCTCGTCTCTTGGGGAGGTCGGTTTTTCTTACCCTCCTCCTGATCTCATGAGGATATTGCCCCGTGTCTACTCCGGGTTTTACTCCTTCCCCACGTCACCATGCCACGTGTTTCCACGTCCCAGGAATTATCTTCGCCGGATCAGCTTGCAAATGAACAGAGATAATTTTCTGTAAAAGTATGGAATCCGCCACTCCAGCAGTCCTACACGGTCGACTTCACGATATCATTTGTAAAAAAATAAATCGAGAAACTACAATTGATCATGATAGAGAAGAATATTATTAGACTTCGCCGATATTCGAACACTTACTCTTTTCTATAAATCTGCTTCATTATAAACAACTCAATTATGTTCCAAGGACAAATTTAACGATATTCAATCGAATGGTACGTGAATTTAATTTGCCAGAGGGGGAATTAATTAATAGTTTAGATGCACAAAACGACAAGGTGGCAATAGCATAAATACGACAAGAGCGAGCAGAGCAATGCTCGATCTGTATGGGATTATGCGGCTATGGGGTTGCGACACGTGGACGTGCATAGGCAATAGATTCGGGTGCATGCGCAGATGAGACGAAGGAGGAGATTCAGGGACAGCGGAAAAAAAGGCCTTGTTGGGCCCGTTTTGGAGGGTTAAAACTTTTCCCTTTTGGAGGCGACCACAACTTGCGGCCGAAAGTTTTGGTTCCGCCGCACCATACGTAATCAATGAACAAATTTAGTAAATTATTTGGATGGCCTAGTTAGAGACCCGTGGGTCAATATAATTAGCTCGAGGGAATAAATTAAAGAAGATTAATTGATGGGCAGCTAGCACATATGAATGAATATTTTTTATGATCGTGAAAATTATTCTATAAAAATTTATTTTATTATTATGTTTTATGAATCAAAACTAATACGCAATCGAATTATGATCCTTCTTCTCCTACTTACAAAAGATCATGCAGTGCATGGCAACTGAAATCGGTATTAATTTCATCAAGAACGAGAATGCATGCATGGACCATACTCTACAAGCTTAGAAAAAAAAAATTAGAATTTGAAATTTAAATAGGATGAATATTTTAAAAGTCTATTTCTCTTCTGTAAAAGGTGGATCCGCCACCTTAGCGGCCCCACGGGCCACGACCATCTGTGAGGAGGTAAATTGAGAAAGTGCAATTAGTTACAACGCAGGAGGGTATTGCCTGGCTTCGCCAGGATTCAAACCCTTGTCCTCTTCTACAAATTTGCTACGTCGTAACCCATCACCTATATTTCTAAATGTACATAAGTTGCATATTGATAGGTGAATAAGGGAAGATCATCATCTACATCTCAAAGATCAAGTTGGGCTGTGCATGAACACTTTGATTATAGATAAGAGTGAATGTGATGATGGAAGTGATCTAAGATTAGATTGAGTAACATATAAAACCCTATAAAGGGAAAACAAAAGGTTCTCGTTATCATTGTTAATTTTCCTCCTTTAAAGTAAGCATGCATGAGTCAGGGATATATTTCTTATTCGAAAAGGAGGAATATATCCTTCAGCTTTTGCGCCGCAGTACTGTATCTGATATATGATCTCTAGCCGTATAATATAATCAAACAAGACCAACAAATCTCATCCATTAAGTTGGACAGACTCCACACTAAACATCATTTATTTAGAAAAGTAAATGAAAATATATTTCGACGCAGAAAATTAATTAAAGTAGATTGGAGTCGTCAAAGTCGCGAGTGCAGCAAGACTTCCAAAATAAAGTTCATATACGTGTGTGCACGTTTCCAGAAGCGATTGGTGGGAGGGAGAGGTCGGCAGATCGTTTGAGTTTTTCGAATCATACAGTGCATCGGTCTGTGTTGAGATATTGATAGGATTAGGATAGCAACAGACCAACAGTCCATGAGAGCATTAAATAATAATTTAGGTGCGATTATATAAAATAAACTAAAAAAAGGAAAAGCTAGGAAAAACAAAGCTCCTCCCTCTCTCCTCTCCCTCTATATAAACAGTGGCATTCCTTACCTTGCTCTCCACAGCAACACTACAGCTTACTCGCCATGCAGTGTGTTGGAGCATGGTGTGTGGTTTTATTAAGGTATTGGGGTGGATTAATGGAGGTTGACAGAAGAGAGTGAGCACACATGGTGCTTTTCTTGCATGAAGAGGGAGCCATGCTTGAAGCTATGTGTGCTCACTTCTCTATCTGTCACCCACCACAAACCCTAGCTATTTCTAGGGTTTTGGTGTCCGTTAACTTGTCTACCCCATCCTCTTGGGAAACCCTACTATTTAATCCAACTATGCCGAACCATACAGTGATTTAATACTTAAAAAAAAAACATGTTCTGTGCTTTTATTTCATCTGGATTCTACTCCTATGAACTGGCTATTTGTGTTTCTTTTACTACGTTGATCTTCTACTTGATATGTTGAAGTGTTTTTCTTTTTTGTATATATTTTTTCCCCAAGTTTCTTTTAGGTTGTTCCTAATTTTGCAGGTGTAAACATGTGGGGGTTTCTTTGTAGATCTCATCAACTGTTATGCTTAACACGGTGATTCAGTTTCTGTCTTTTACTTGTTTTAGCCGAAAAGAATTAAGGTTTGTAACGTGTAAATCATCTTTTTTAAGCATAAATTTAGGGTTTTTATTTTAATTATTTTTCGAAAGGAAGAAGCTAAGGACTCAGGGAATATTTAATAAGTGCCCTAATGATGCCTTAATGGAAGTGATTGGAGGAAGCATCTTTAATTTCCTTTTAAAGGATAGATGCACTTGCCAACGTATGTGAGATTCTTTGTTTTATTCCAAATGAGGTAAGTATTTTCATGCTGCACTTTAACTCCAAAGCATGTAATCCACTAGCTGTTGATTGGTCTAACGATAGTAAAGTAGATCTGAAAGACTTTGTAGGAAGATTTGAAGGTTTAAAAATTATGTGACAGTATTATTTTTGCTCTAAATAATATGGTGTTAGGTTCTATTGTCACAAATACCAATAAAAGTTATAAAATTATAATATTAAAAATTTTACAACTCTGATAGCACAAGTGGTTTCCAGATGAAACTTTTGATTCATCAAGCTTGTATATGTGTTCTTATTAATGCTTAAGGATAATTTTTTTTGGCATTGCACTGAACGGCATCTTTAGTTCTGGTATGTGTTCAGGAGATCGATGTTCATTTAATTTGTTTGAATTGATTTTTTTCTTTAATATTGAGTTAATTGGAATTACTATGTAAATTGAATTGATGCCATACTGATAGTTTTGGGGCGGTGTTACTGCCACAAATACCAATTAAAGTTATAAAATTCTAATATTAAAAATTTTAAAAGTCACAAGTGGTTTCCAGATGAAACTTTTGATTCTTCAAGCTTGTATATGTGTTCTTCAAGCTTAATGCTTAAGCATATGGATTTTTTTTTTGGCTTTGCACTGAAAGGCATCTTTAGTTCTTGTGTGTGTTCAGGAGATCGATGTTCATTTAATTTGTTTGAATTGATTTTTTTCTTCAAAATTGAGTTAATTGGAATTGATGCCATATTGATTCTTTGGGGTTTTAATTTAAGTTTTAATGTGTTTGGTTGAATTAGCATTCAAGAATCTCTGGTTTTAATAGCATCTATTATAATATTTTACTATGAAATATAAAATGTTAAATTAGTATGCTGTTATGAACTTTAATTATTTAGAACTATTGAACAAATTAAACTGAAAAGTATTGAAATCCAATTTTATTGTTGATTATTTTTCTGCTTTTTAAAATTAATTCACATTAGTAAGGATTAACGCATTTGTTTATGATTCATAAGAATAAAAAAAAAAGCAAGTTTAAGTGTCCGCTGAACTCTAAAAAAAAAGAAAGTGGAAATAAATATTATTATATTTTTTTAGAAAAAGGTTTGATTAGTTTTGTCATTGCATTTCATTAAAGGCTCAAAACTTATACAAAAGATTATAATTATATAAGTAATTAATTTAAAAACTACCATGTAAAATTAATTAAATATTTAATTAATCTAATTCATATATTTCTCAATAAAATCATAGTAAAAATTCAAGTTGTGCTCCTTATTTCCATTATCGTCAAGAGGATATTTTATAGTCAAAAAGTTTTGGACAAGTTGTTCTAGTAATTTTGATCAAAATTACTTCAATAGTATTTAATTAACGTTGTTCAAGTTAGACATGATATTGAAGTAGTTTTTTGAATATTCACTTATTTTTTATTAATGTTAAAATAATTTTAATTAATATTTGAGTATGTTATAATAATTTAGACCAAGTTCCTCATTCCAAACTCCTAGTTCCAATGGCTTGGACTTAGGCAAGATACATCCAAAATGTATCTATCGGATCACCTAAGTTGAATAGTCATTGGAATGATCATCTACTTGCATAACTCCACATCCTGATCTTGGCCTCATAACGATCGAGATACTATGATTGAATGACAATTGCTGTAAAATTGATAGCTATAATGTATAACATATCAGAATTTTTCAAGAAATCATAAGTATGGTCTCCGTAGCTATCTCTCTTATAAATATTAAAGTTTGCGAACCTTTTACTCTTTCTAAATTTTGTTCATGCCTTCTTCCTCAATTAAGCATTGAAGGAGTTTTGTTGGAAATATGCTTTCGAATGTTTCCCTTGCTCACATAGGTTAGATCATCCACCCACCTAAGTAAGGAGGGAGCCAATCAATTTTGTAATGCAAGAGAAGTAGGGATAATGAATGGAGGACGAATGAGAGGCAACGACACGCCTTAAACATACACCTTTCACCCAATTCTTGCCTCCGTCATCCCTGCACCTAAGTGTATGCCATTGTACACCCTTGTAGGATAATAACTCGATCCCATCTCTAAACTTAACTTAAGGAGTTCATTTGTTGCTTCCCATGCCATAATCTTAGCTTACCAATCCAATTCAACAATTCTTTTTGGGCCCCTTCAAAATATTTATAGCACTACAAATTAGAAAAGCCCAATCCAACTAAACTTACTCGTATCCAATTATTTATTTACTTATATATATATATATATATATATTACAAATAACGGTAATTTGGAGAAAACTCTCCAAACCGAAA
Organism: Curcuma longa; assembly: GCF_044706935.1. NCBI lineage: Eukaryota > Viridiplantae > Streptophyta > Magnoliopsida > Zingiberales > Zingiberaceae > Curcuma > Curcuma longa. The sequence goes on along the minus strand of NC_133876.1, from coordinate 1,216,044 downwards.
CATACATCTGCGCTCAGTCCCCATCCATGATTTTATTTACATGCAGTACCCAAAAGTTTGTTTCAACTTCCCAATACCACAAAATTACCAAGTTACCCCTTAAACCAAGCTACGTGCTCCCCCTTTTCTTAATATAAAAAGGTTGGCTCCTTCACTTGATCTCTTTCTCCTTTTCTCTTCTCAAAAACTCTACACATAACCCAGTCCTCCTGCCACATGAACTGATCATTCAGCAACCAATTAATCACAAGAACATGTTTCTACTGGCGTAATGCAGCGTACGTACCTTCGATGGAGATCGAGGCATCTCCAGTTTGAGCTCATGCATCACCCAATTCGTCTTCGCCCCGTTGGGGGCTCTTCCTCTGTAGAACACCAGCGTCTTCCTCATCCCCACCGCGTCGCCCGTCGTCGGGTCACTGACCTCTCGGTCCTTCCCCGTGGCCTTCCAGTAGCCCGACTTGGTCGCGCGGTTCGTCCGCGATCCGGTCGCGTACTTGCGGTCGCCGAAGCTGAAGAAGTACCACTCGTCCGCCCCCAGCTTGCCCGCATCTGCACAAGCCCGGCTGTTAGTGGACCATGAACAAGCAGCTTCGACATCTGCTTTCGGGGACCAAATCGGAATCCCGAGAGGGAGGGAAGAAAACAGATGAGAGCAGGGTTGCAACTATGCCGCCATTCTGTTCGGCAAAATTCCCATCCAAATTAACCCCGCCCTTAAGCAAAACACGTGACTAAACCCGGTTCATTATTGTATGAGCAAAGCAGAAGAGAAATAGTGCTCTCAAATCATTATTCGGTTTGACTATCTATATTAATCTTTGAGCTTTGTGCAACTTCTACTATTCAAATCAATAAATAATTTTTCGTTATATTGAGTATGGTGGCTTAGCGCATGGCATTTGTTTATTATCTTGCAAAGTTATATTTCATAAGAGTAATATGAATTTATTTATTTATTATTTTTATTACGTTATTTATTTATTTATTTTAAAGCATGAAATATTTATTACGTTATATTTATTCATTTATAAATAGCTCATTTTTTTTCTTCAACACACCTATAAGATTAGTATTTGATTAAAATTGAATCGAATTAATTTTTTTAACTAATCAAACCAATCAAATTTTTAAATAAAAATTAAACAAATCAAACAAATAAAATATCGATTAATTTGATTTTTGATCAAATTAATTGAAATAACTAAAATTTTTAAATATTATAAAAATTTTACCAATTACTTAAAGATTTATAAATTTACTTATTTAAAATTTTAAAAATTTAAAAATTATTTTTTTAATTTTGATTATTTCAGTTTATTCGGTTTAACCGAATAAGAAATTTTAAAATCGAAATCGAACCGAATTAACTAATTTTTTAAGAAAAAATAATCAAAATTTTAAAATAATTGAATTGAATTTTTAAATTCGGTCGATTTATTCGATTTAACCGATTTTTTTTCACCTCTAAACACACACCAACTTCACGTCTCCACTCCCTGTCACTAGTTAACAAATTCTCCTCTCCACCTCAACTCCACCTTTCCACTCCCTCTCTTCAGTTCGAAATTCTCCTCCTCATCACCTCATTGATTATCATGACGACCCTGCTGCTTGCATCCGACATCAAAACATCCGGTGGATCGGATGAAAACAGAGGAATCAAGCGACGCAAGCGCATTGCCAATGAGTCCAGCGTCGTAGACAACGCTACCAAAAAGCAACGAGTAGACTTGCCTATATTTCTATGCCTAAAATGGCGTTGGTTTTAGATTTGGATCTCACTCTCCTAGACTCCATCCAGGTAATCCATCTTGCATTTTATGATTTTGTTTGTCAATTTTGTTAAATAATTAAATGCTTTAACGGTTTTGCATCAGTTTAATCGAGTGGATCTTGTTGATAGACGAGTTTTGAGGGAAAAACTGAGTATGCAGCAAGACAAGGCAGACTGTGATCTTTTCTATGTCAAGAGTCTTGGATTTTGAACGAAACTTAGACCATCATAGAATTCCTTTGTAAAGTAATGACTACGTAATTCTTTTAGATTCTGTTAGACATCATCATTCTTCATGAGCTGATTTTGTTTATCAATCTAGGATTTAGGATTTAATTTCCTTGGTAAGATTTATATTTTTAATTTGCTCCTTTCATATAATCATTAATTTTTTCAGTTTTTTTTTCTATTGTGATTTGGTTCATTGGTCTAGATTAGTAATTAGTATAGTAGGGTTTTTTTCTTAATTTGTTTATGGTGTTTATATAAATTTATAATATTGCATGTTTTATATTAATTAATCTAGTTTTAGTTTTGTTTTTTCTTCCTCTAGCTCTATTGTACTTAACTATTCTCTAGTGTACTTAACGTTAATCCTTTCGTTTGTTTTTCATTGTAAATAGGGATGAGTAAAAATTTGATTAAATTGAATAAACTAATCAAATTGATTAAATTTAAAAATTCAATTAAGTTATTTTAGAATTTTGATTATTTTTCTAAAAAAATTGATTAATTCGATTAATTCGGTTCAGTTTCGATTTTAAAATTTCTTATTCGGTTAAATCGAATAAATCAAATAAACTAAGTTAATCAAAATAAAAAATAATTATAAAATTTTAAGTTAGAAAATTTATAAATCCTTAACTAATTGATAAATTTTTTATAATATTTAAAAAATTTAGTTATTTTGATTAATTCGGTGAAAAATTGAATTGATCGCTATTTTATCGATTCAGTTTATTCAGTTTTTATTTTAAAATTCAGTCGGTTCGGTTGGTTAAAAAAAATTTGGTTCAATTCGATTTTGATTAATTTGGTTTGGTTCGATTTTAACCGAATACTCAGTCCTAATTGTAGGCGAGAGAATTATTTGATTTACACATCGTCATTATAGGAACTTGATATATGTAGCTGTGATGGCTGAGCTATTAGACTCCACAGACACTCTATTCTTGGGTAGGATCATCTCAAGAGAGGATACAAGCATAAATGATCGTGGCTTATTAGTAAAAAATTTAAATCGAGTCATTTCTTTTTAGTCCGACATATTAATTTTGGATGATACTGTGGAAGTTTGGCCACATAATCAATGAAATCTGATTCTCATTAAGAGGTATATATAAATAAATAAAGTAATATTTCTTTAATTATTTAAGTAATATTTTTTATTCATAATTTAAATGATTGACAATTTAATTTGTATATATACACTTATTTTCTTTACACTTGGCATAAGTGTATGGCGGCAAGAGATTCACTACTTCATACTAGCGTGGATGATGATGATGATGCTTTAGCATCCATCTTATCGGTAAGAAATCGATTTTTTTTTCTAACTTACTTTTGTACTAATTAAGAGAGAGCTAATTTGAATTTTAAATGCTTCACTATTTTTAAAATGTATTTTCATTGAGCAGATGCTAAAGAAAGTTTATGACGACTATCACTTGGTGCATCAGTATATGAGTCATGTCGATGTTAAGAGCATACTTGCTAGTACTCTTAGAGCATAACTCTTTATTTGTTGTTCTCGATTATGCTGCAGTCATAATTCTGACTTTTGAATTCATATTCCAATATGCATAATTCATATTCCATATGCATCGGAACTTCAATTTCTTATCATCTATTATGCATTCACCTCATCGGTAAAAGGAGGAAATGGGAAACAACCAAATGCATCTCTGACTTTTGAATATGAATTATGATCTTCTGATCACTCCAACTCCTCAAAATTTCTCTTACAATACAAAATTGGTTTAACCGGAGTATAGAGTCAATCATAGACTAGTCCTGTGGAAACCACATTTCTTTCATTTAGTAGGATAATACAGATAAGTAACTAGATTCCTCGCTAGTCACTGGGAGCTTAATATACACGGGTGGTTTCCTGCAGCAGTGTAACTTACTATTACTATCTCTATGTTCGAAAGAGGGCTATCTACTAAAGTCCCTATATTTGTCATTTTCTTAATCTCTTCATCCATCATGCAGACTAAAAAACTATCAAAATGAGGATTATATTCGTTTTATTTTCTTTCATTTGTGTGTTACATCTCGGGAGTGATCAAATTGAACGGCCTCATCTAACAAAATTCTCTCTTTGATCTGACTGTACTGAATTTCATATCTAAAGAACCTAATATTAGCATTTTGTAAACAAAAACCCTTCAGTCAAATCCCAATCAAATTACTAAAACACAACGGATATATCCTAGGTACAGAAACAGCAAGCCATTGACTCCAAGAGTCCATCATGATGAGCAAAGCCAAGAGGAGGCCGAGGAACAAACAGGGGAGACACATGGTTGATTTACCGATCCCGTCAATCTCCTCCGCGCGGGTGAAGTAGCGATTACCGACCTTGTCGACGCCGACCAACTTTCGGGAGCTGAAAAACTCCATGAATTTGGAGAAGAGCTTCTACATCTGTTTTCGCGGGTGACCAAATCGGAAGTCCAGGAGGGAGGGAAGAAAACAGATGAGAGTAGGGTTGCAACGATGCCACGATGTCGCCATTCTGTTCGCACGTGACTAAACCTGGTTCATTATTGTATGAAGAGCAACTATAGATTACATGAAAATGCAGCATAAAATTTCAATATGACACACATAAAACCTGGGTCCCATCTCTATGCAATGTGTGTCATACTAAGATTTTATGTTGCATTTTTATATAGTCTATCATTTCTTTTGTATAATATAGTGCTCTCAAATCATTATTCAGTTTGATCATATATGTCAATTTCTGTCTACTTTGAGCTTTATGCAACTTCTACTATTCAAATCAATAAATAATTTTTCGTTATATTGAGCATGATGGCTTAGCGCAGGGAATTTATTTATTATCTTGCAAAGTTAAATTTCATACGAGTAATATGAATTTATTTATTTATTATTTTTATTACGTTATTCATTTATTTTTTTTTTTAAAATATGAAATATTTATTATGTTATATTTATTTATTTATAAATAATTTATTTTTTTATTCTTCAACACACGCACCCACCAATTTTGAAAAAGATAGATATTTATTACGTTATATTTAATCATTTATAAATAGTTAATTTTTTTTCTTCAACACATGCACCCGGCCAATTTCACATCTCCACTCCCTGTCTCCTGTTCCAAATTATCCTCTCATCACCTCAATTTCACCTCTCCACTCCCTCTCTCCAGTTCTAAATTCTCCTCCTCATCACCTCATTGATTATCATGACGACCCTGCTGCTTTCATCCGACATCAAAACACCCGGTAGATCTAGGGTGGAGTATTTGATTAAAATCGAACTGAATCAAATCGAATTAATCAAAATTGAATCGAATCAATTTTTTTAAACTAACTAAACTGATCGAATTTTCAAATAAAAATCAAATATATTGAACGGATAAAATATTGATTAATTCTATTTTCGATTGAAATAACTGATTTTTTTTAATATTATAAAAAATTTATAAGTTTACTAATTTAAAATTTTATAAATTATTTTTTTTAATTTTGATTAATTTGGTTTATTCGATTTAACCGAATAAAAAAATTTTTAAAATTGAAACTGAACCGAATTAATCAAATTAACCGATTTTTTAGAAAAATAATTAAAATTATAAAATAATTAAACTGAATTTTTAAATTCAATCGATTTATTTGATTTAATCAAAATTCATAGATGGATCGTATGAAAATAGAGGAATCAGTCGATGCAAGCGCATCGCCGATGAGCCTAGCATCGTAGACAACGCTACCAAAAAGCAACAAGTAGACTTGCCTATTTCTAGGCCTAAATTGGCGTTGGATTTAGATTTGGATCTCACTCTCCTAGACTCCATCCAGGTAATCTATCTCGCATTTTATTATTTTGTTTGTCGATTTTGTTAAATAATTAAATACTTTAATGGTTTTGCATTAGTTTAATCGAGTGGATCTCCCTAATAGATGAGTTTTGAGGAAAAAAATTGAGTATGCAGCAGGACAAGGCAGACTGTGATCTTTTCTGCGTCAAGAGTCTTGGTGTTTGGACGAAACTTAGACTTGGAATCAGAGAATTTCTTTGCAAGGTAATGACTACTTACAGTTTGGTATTGCACATGTTATTATTCTATTTAACATCATCATTCTGCATGAGTTGATTTTGTTTATCAATCTAGGATTTACAAATCATTGGTAGGGTTTATATTTTTAATTCACTTCATTCATACAAGCATTGGTAGGGTTTACAAGCATAAATGATCGTGACTTATTTTTTTTTCAACTTTTCTTTTCTGTTGTGATTTGGTTCATTGGTCTAGATTAGTAATTAGTATAGTAGGATTTTTTTTCTTAATTTGTTTATGGTGTTTATATAAATTTATGATATTACATGTTTTATATTAATCTAATCTAGTTTTAGTTTTACCTTTTCTGCTTCTATAATATGCTCTATTGTATTTAACTATGCTCTAGTGTACTTATTTCGTTTGTTTTTCATTGTAGGTAGGTAGGGATGAGTAAAAATTTAATTAAATTGAATAAACTGATCAAACTGACTGAATTTAAAAATTTAATTCAGTTATTTTAGAATTTTAATTAATTTTTTAAAAAATTGATTAATTCGGTTAATTTGGTTTTAGTTTCGGTTTTAAAATTTCTTATTCGGTTAAACCAAATAAATCAAATAAACTAAATTAATCAAAATAAAAAAATAATTTATAAAATTTTAAGTTAGTAAATTTATAAATCCCTAACTAATTGATAAATTTTTTATAATATTTAAAAATTTTAGTTATTTTGATTAATTCGGTGGAAAATTGAATTGATCGCTATTTTATCGATTCAGTTTATTCAATTTTTATTTAAAAATTCAATCGGTTCGGTTAGTTTAAAAAAATTTGATTCGATTCAATTTTGATTAATTTGGTTCGATTCGGTTTTAACTGAATACTCAATCCTAATTGTAGGCGAGAGAATTATTTGATTTACACATCGTCACTATGGGGACTTGATATATGTAGCTGTGATGGCTAAGCTATTAGACCTCATAGACACTCTATTCTTCGGTAGGATCATCTCAAGGATACAAGCATAAATGATCGTGACTTATTAGTAAAAAATTTAAATCGAGTCACTTCTTTTAAGTCCGACGTGTTAATTTTGGATGATACTGTGGAAGTTTGGCCACATAATCAATGAAATCTGATTCTCATTAAGAGGTATATATAAATAAATAAAGTAATATTTCTTTAATTATTTGAGTAATATTTTTTATTCATAATTTAAATGATTGACAATTTAATTTGTGCAGATACACTTATTTTCCTTACACTTGGCATAAGTGTATGACGGCAAGAGATTCACCACTTCATACTGGCGTGGATGATGATGATGCTTTAGCATCCATCTTATCGGTAAGAAATCGATTTTTTTTTCTAACTTACTCTTGTACTAATTAAGAAGAGAGAGCTAATTTGAATTTTAAATGTTTCACTATTTTTAAAATGTATTTTCATTGAGCAGATGCTAGAGAGAGTTCATGACGACTACCACCTGGTGCATCAGTATATGAGTTATGTCAATGTCAAGATCATACTTGCTAGCACTCTTAGAGCATAGCTCTTTATTTGTTGTTCTGGATTATGCTGCAGTTGTATTAATCTAGTACATTTGTATACGTTTTAAACTTAATTTCTAGAGTTGAAATATCTGAGAAAAGTTACCATTCATTATATTGGATTAGTACCTTAGTTTCTTTGGGAACTTCCAATGCATTTTAGTTATGGGAGAAACACTCGAGTGAGCTATCACTCATAATGGGACAATAAGAGGGATTTCCTAGATTTCTTGAATCTTGAAGGACCTTAATTGTCTGATGTTTTGGGGATGCATGTGTGGTCATAGTCTTGGGGGGTCATTTAGTCTTGGGACCTCACTTTTGATGTCATGAACTTTACGACACAGCATATTGACTCGCTCATTTTAATATCTCTCTATAGTGTGGCAATGAATGACTCTCACATAGCAAGTGCAAAAATTGGATGGTTAAAGATATTAAGCTATCAACACTTTGGGCTATTCGATGGTTGTCAAAGAAACAGGCTTTGAAGTTGTGAGTTAACTCCTTGGAGCTGTGAATTAATTCAAAGGTCGTCTAGTGTAAACTTAAGAAATCAACATATGGACTTAAATATGCTTTCAAATAATGGTATATTAAGTTTAATGATACCATTATATTTTTTGATTTTGAAGAAAATATTATTGATCATGTACCGAAAGATTAGTGGGAGCAAAATTATATATTTTTCCCTACATGTTTCTGATATCTTGTTTGCTACTAATAATTTGGATATGTTGCATAAGATAAAATATTTTTTCTTAAAGAATTTTGAAATGAAAAATATAGGTGAGGCATCCTGTGTGATTAAAATTGAAATATTTTATGATAGATCATTAAGATTATTGGGGTTGTCTAAAAAACTTATATTGAAAGAATTCTAAAGAGATTTAATATGAAAAAAAATATTTTATTAGAATTTCTTCAATTCAGAAAAGAGACAAATTTAGTCTTATGTAATGTCTAAAAAATGATATAGAACGAAAACAAATGGATTCTACCACCCCAGTGATGACCATACGATCGATTCCACCACTATCTGTAAGGAAGTAAATCGAGAAACTGCAATTGCTGCAGTTGACCACGACAGAGGAGGGTATTGTCTTGACTTCGCCGAGATTCGAACCCTTATCCTTTTCTGTAACTCTACTCTGTCGTAACCAACTCAGCTATGCCCTGGGAGCTTAAATTGACACTTTGAACTCACTTATATGTTTATGATATACAATTTTTAATTATGATGTGCACATTACTATGTTATAACATAAATTATCTAGAAATATTATTGTAAACCATTATGAAATTTTATGTTCATTTATAGGCCTAATATAATAGGATGATGGTATTTGTTATATATAGAAGGAAGTATATGATATAATATACAATCATTATAATCTGTATTATTCTATTATATTAAAGTAATTGTGATGCTTTAAGAGGATGAGTTTTTTATGGTTAAAGTTATAATGCATCATACTTATATTTTAAATTTTAATTTCATCTAATTTTTAGGTCACGTGGAAGAATATTAGATGATTATTATTTCTATATTACTAAATAATTAGCCTTAAAAGATAACAAAAGAAATTAAAACTAAAGTAATTTCATGCAATTGAATTTACTAATCAAATGTAACTCATCTAAATAATTATTATTAGTTGAACGAAAGTAAATAATAATAATAATTATAATCGATGCATGAAAATAAAAAAGTTATATATATATCGGTCCTCTATCTGCCTATAAATAAAAAACATAATAATGTTCTATCACGAATGAATTTGAGTGTTTTTCATAAAGAAAGGAAAAAAGAGAGAAATGCCCCGCAAACATAACTAAGTTGGTACTCAAGTGATATATTGCCACAAGAGAACAACGATCAAATCAATTCCTTGGGGAATAAAATCCCTCCCACCTAAAGAGGTGATTTACCTTCAAATCGTTGTGATTTACCTCTCTTCAAATCACTATGAGACCGACATGAGAGGCGCTTAGCTAGGGTGAGCCTTATCATCTTTTGTCATAAGGAAAGATGAGAGAAATCAATATATACAAAATAATTACATTGCAATAATTTTTTCATGAAATAAATATAATGATCATGTATATTAATAATCCATTTGTTTGATAGTCCTGTATAAAATTGATTGAGATACTGCTATGGCAAAAGAGCCAAAGCTAGATAATCGCAAGGGTTCTAGATCAAGCAAAGGCTCATATTCTATAAGCTTTTCGGTATTTTCTTTTACTATCATTCTTATAATATCTTGTAAGAGAAGATTGTTGTACGAAGTTTTTTTCCCTTCTTAAAGTAGATTGTTAGTAGATTTTGAAGAATGACTCGAATAACGACTTTGTAAAGCATTGTGTAGGACTAGGATGTCTTAACCATATAAATTTTCATTATTAGCAATGTGTATTGCATTCATATCTTGTTTTCATTGCATATCTATTATGTTTGCAAACACAAAAGACTATTAAGTGCTAATGTTTATCTTTCCTTTGCATTGACAAAAGCGGGCATATTTATGACTATATGTGAAGAGGTAAATCGAAAAGTTACAGTTAACCACAATAGAAGGGGATATTATCTTGGCTTCGTTGATTCGAATCCTTGATCTCTTCTGCAATTTTGCTCCGTCATAACCAATTCAACTATACTTCTTTAACCACACCATCGATCCTAAAATGAATAAGATATAAAGGACAAAAGTCAATGTAGAACGTAAAAGTACACTCTTTTCTTTTTCTAAAGAGTTCAATTCAAAGTGCTCTTCCATAAATCCACTTTAAAAAATCATTTCAAATAATCAATCAAGCACGTAGTAGTTTTAGTTAAAATAACTACTATAATGTCAAAAAATATATATAATTTTCTTAAAAAGTAATAGAGATAAAAAGCCATATAAATTGTATCATAAATTTTTAAAAACTATTCTGCCTCTTATAATTTTTTTTATGATTATAAAGTATGTTTAAAACATACTAGATAAAATAATAATTATACTTATTATATTATATGAAATTGAATGTTGAATTATTACTTGAGCACACGAACAGAAGAAGAGTCTCAGAGATGAAAATATTAAAATAGATATGTAGATATACAAAGATAAACACGATAAAAAATGAGAATATTAGAGAGAAAATCAAGGTTGTGCCTATTATAAAAAAACTTTAAAAAATATATTTAAGAAAATATAAAATGATGTAAATATATATTTAGATGATGAATAAGTATTTCAATTAAGCAATATAAAACTATGACAAATATACACATTAAACAAGAAAGACTAAAGAAGACTTAGTTAGCAATGATAAACTAAGATAAAATTTATTTAAATATAAATAATGATATAATAGGAGATAGAATCTAATAGTGTAAAGGCTTAGTCAACTCTAACTAATGAAATAAAACTTGATTATTGTTGCTACTTCATCTTATAAATTAACAAATAAAAAATATAATTAAAAAGATAAATTTAAAAATATTAAAAAGCAAAAAAATTATAATGATACAAAATCTATAAATTTAGGATTTTATTAAATAAAATGTAAATAAAAATTTAATAATTTTGCTAGCACATTTAATAAAAACTATAACTATTATATGGCTATTTTTTATTTAAAATTTAAAATTGAGTATAATGATAAACTCTAAACCACCTATGTTTACTAAATGATCAAAGGATTCAAAATGACTATGAAGTAGTTTGGTCAAAATTATTATATGGTAAATTTTTTCTTTAAAACTCATTATAATCTATGCTTTTAAAGTAATCAAACATCTCAAAATAACGATTACTTTTGATTATCCATATAGCAATTTGACCAAAATTGCTATATAAATTTAGCAATTCTAGTCAAAATTATAACATAAATCAATTGAAGACTATCAGTGCGACCATATTCGATATCATTCAGAGACCTTTATATTATTAAACATTTTTGCCTCAGAAACTTTAATTTTTTTAAATATATATAGAGAGAGAGACTTAGGAGGAAATTTAAAAAAATTGCAATGATAGCAAATGGACATGAATTTATCATCTTTAATGTCATTAAGTATTTTGCCTAAAAACTTAAAAAGAAGATGGATATATTAAGATGAAAAATAAAAGTTAAATTCAAGACCGACTTAACACTTCAGTTGATACAAGCAAAGAGCAATTCAAAGCATCTAATTGGGCAAATGAAGACCGAATCAGCACTTCAGATCAAACATGCAAAGGGCTTATAAGTATTTACCAATCAAAAGACTCAAAATAATTTTGGACCAAAATTGTGATGGTCTCAGCATAATATTTCAATTTGACTGTACAATAACAGAATCACATTGGTAAATGAATAGTTCAAACTTAATGTTTCAATTTGACAGTATAAGTAATGCCAGAATCACATTAGTAGATGGATATCTTAAACACCAGACTGGGCTTCCAAATCTGCAGCACCAGCATGAAATAGTGCGGGTGATCTTCCGCGCTAACTAAAACTGTCCATGCCAAGTCAAAACTATAACTGGTGTTTGCCTGCGCTTTCTAGTGCATCGGACAACTTACTCTGACTCTCCATTTCCATCTTTATACTCCTGGGTTCATCTATCGCCATGGATCCAACATCAGAAGCCTACTATGCAACAACCAAAAACAAAAACGAATGAGACTTCCAGCAAATTGTCTATGATTAGAAGCCGCTATGCATCGGATATACATGCTACCTTGAAGCCAGAGAATTCTTCAACAACAGCTTCTACAGCTTTCAAATGATCTGCAATTTTTTGATCTTCCTGAAAATCAACAAAGGCAAAGAGGACCAAGAAATTTGTGATTAAATCCAGAAAATGCTCACAGCCCTTCAACTAAGCTACCAGAAAATGCTCAGAGCCCTTCAACTAAGGTACCAGAAAACAGCAAAATAAATCATTAATAAATTTTCTGTATACCAAAGATATACTTTCATTTGTTAAACAGTGAAAGGGAAACATATCAGAATAACATACCTGGTATTTTACTTCACCTTCCTTGTTTTCCTTCTTGATTCTCACATTCTGGATATTACTAGGAAAAGGTTTTCTGCAATCAAACGCCAGCCAGGAGAATGCATAAAGTGGTCCGATGAAGAAAAGAAGCTGAAGAAATGATAAAATAACTACCTTGCTGACTCATCTGGATGCTTGGAGTCATCAACCTCCATGTCTGAAGCAGGATCATGCCTTTCATCTGGATCTGCATGATCTTCATCAGGCTGGATATCATCAAAGTAATTACTCTCTTAAACAGCAAACCATATAATTCCCATGCTTATCTCTTACATGTACTTATCAATCCAACAAGTCCTCAATAAGAAACATGATATTATGTTTGTATCAATGTATCCAAAGAGATAGTAAAGTGGTTCCAAAGAAAGGTGCATTGCCTCATATTTGATATTTATTCAAAAGTAGTGGATTACAGGGGTATAGTAGTGGGTATCAGGTTCAGAACAATTCTTGGATTTCATATTCATTCAGGAAGTGGCACAACTACTGGTGAAAACACATTCCATGTTAATGCTTGGTGTAAAGAAAACAACTCATTTGACCTTGACCTTCACACGGTTAAAAGATCAATTTACTATTATTGTATTCAGATCCAATATCATCTTTTCCTTGACAACATGCTTATGGATACAGCCAGCTTTACATAAAGTGGAATCAACAATGTATTCCACAGGTGAAGCAGCCAAGTATCCTCTAGTGCCATAGACGCATGCGAATATTTACTAAACACAACTTGAAACAAACAAATAGTCAAAAAAAAAAAAACAACTGAAAAACAACTAAAACTAAAAGTGGAAGTTCCGAACAATGCCATCAGTAGAAAATGTTAAAACATGACACTGTGATATCTGATTAACCTCACAAAAGTCAATGTCACTTTTGATTTATGGTCACAGCTAACACAGGAAATGCTCATCGAATCAATTTTTTTTATTAATTTTCAAAAGACATATAAAATCTTAATTATTAGAGATGAAAATGCTAAATAGACAATTTATTTATCAAAAAAACTATTATTTGGAAGCAACTAGATACAACTCCAAAGATTTATAAAATACAAGAAATTAGGTTGACATGGTATGGATATGTCCAAAGGTGACAATAGATTCTATGGTTATATTTGAAACTATCAGAGTGGAAAGTGTAAAAGGTAGAGCAAAGTGAAAGTAAACTGATAAACAATAAAAATAAATTATTTGAACGTTACTAGTGATATAGCCTTACACCTATTCAAATGCTTGATGACGAATGATGATATGGTATTGCAAAGAGCTCATTGAGGAGTGATTCATACAACCATCCTCAAATCGATGGAACAATCACAGATGATGATGATGATGATCATCATCATCATAGCTTGCATGTATTTTTTTCTACAATTAATAAGAATCAGAAGATGAGCTAATAATTAAAAAGCATTATCTTACAGACAAGAGAAACTTTTTCATGATTTTTCCAATGACCAATCTATTTGTTTTTTTACAAGACATGCTCATTATCTCTTACCAGGATTACATGTAAAGTTATAGTGAGGTACCAAAAAAACTTCAACCATAATAAGAGAAGTATCATAAAATCAGCTCAAAGATAATGTAACCTTCAAAACCACAACAATCCATTAAGTGAAAAGTACCTCAGGAATCTCTGTATCAGGAGGTCGTTCTTGAAACTGGACACTAGGAGCATGTTGAATCCTTGAGAGATTGTCTAGAAGCCTTGATCTAATATCATCCAATTGCTGATACGAATTTTTGTTTTCCATATTACTTGGTGCAACATGAAGAGTATAATCCGGTCCAAAATACTCGTAGTATTCATTTTGAGGCATCTTGTCATCGATTTCTAACCCAAGGGCAACTCCAGTCTGCTCAAGTGAGATGGAACAAAGTTAGAACGAGTTAAACTAGTACCAATGAGATGGGATTGATATAGCACAAGGCAAATAAAGTACACCTAGAGATGAGGAAGTTAACTTGAGCTTGTTAACCTACATTAACAAGAGATTGCTTTGTCCATGAAAGCAACTATTATCAGGCGTTTTAGAATGGATCCATCAAATACACAATGTTAGTGAAAGTACAATTACAAGCAACAAGAACCTTACACTTACAATGCTGAAAACACTGAATAATCTTTAAAAAGACTTCCTACAAGATTATGTGCATTGATATAAATAAGCAGCAGTAAGCAAAATGGAACAACAATAAAATAGTATATATGCTGTTTCTAGAAAATGTTATAAAATTCACAGTTCAGTGATCGAAACATGTGAATCAGGTAAAAGGTGCTAGATGATTCGGCAATTTACTGAAAGAGAGGGATTTAGCACAATACCTCATAGCACCAACACCGAGCAACATTCCTGATAGTATATCCACCGCCACCAAGTAACAATAGTGGTACATTGAAAGATCTCATGTATTTCACACATTCAGCATGACCTTTGATGGAAAGGTTAAAACATCCCAACCTGTCTCCGGATAATGAGTCAGCACCACACTGAAGTACCACGGCGCCAGGTTGGTAAACTTCCATAACTTTTCCCATGATAGGTTTGAAGAGAGATTGATAGCTCTCATCATCTATCCCATCATCTAATGGGACATTGAGTGAGTAGTATTTCCCTTTCCCATATCCAATATCACGTATGTCTCCTGTTCCAGGAAAGTAGTCTCCAAATTTATGAAATGAAACTGTCATGACTCTGTCTGTGGAATAGAATGCCTCCTCCACACCATCTCCATGGTGAATATCAATGTCCACATATAATACACGCTGTAGATGAGTGCATAAAATTGATGGTTATACAACAAAAATATAAGACATTAGGAAAGAACACTGAAACAAACTAATGACCATTGTTAAATCACTCAAATCAATCTCATAGAATGGAAATAGTGCATTATACTTAAGTGAACGTTTAGGCTCCCTCTAGGTCAAAATTTTGAGATGTCGTTGCAGGAAATTCTACGGCTATGTTTATTTCCAGAAAATTTACCTAATTTTCCTTTCCCAAAAGAAAAATTAAAATCCAAAAAATGAAATGTGAAAAGGGATATATTTGTCACCATCCTTTCAATCTCTATATGAAATAAGAAATATTTATTTTAACAGAATGATTGATCTCCCTAAAAAGGTAAAGAAAAAACTACTTATTTATTATTTTGATTGTACTCATTTTCTTGAAAAATTATGATCAAACACATTTACAGAAAAGAATAATTTATTAGAAAAGAATATAGGAAACCAGGAAAGTTGTCCAAAATAAATGCAGCCTAAGATTCCACTTCTGAGGATTTAGATACATATATATACAATCATCAAACAGCATTCAATTTTTCATCAAATCAAAATAGGCAGGTCAATAGATGGGACAATTACTGTATGCTTGAACAAGATCAACTGATAAAAAAATAGTCAGGTCAATAGAAGCCACATTTACTGTATTTTTTAAATTCCAAAGGTAACTCAAAGGAAGAAACAAATATGCTTTTTGATGGAACTGATGCTTGTGTAAATATGTTTATAATTTATTCATGCATGCATCTGATTCTCTATATGTGAATTGTGTGTGTGTTCCTATACAGATATACAAGAGAACATGCATCTTAACAGCAGTATTTTCTTTTAAAAATAGGTAAATAAGCAAAAGAGTCTTATAGATGTAAAGAAAACTTGCAGCTTAGCTTAAAATATCTAGCAAAATTTGAAGTTAAATATAACAAGATCATGATACAAAAATTGGATTCAGGATTGATTTTTCTCAGATCCGATAAGGCAGTGAAAAAATCTTAAGGGCCAAGCATAGAGTTCCAATAGGAAGTCATGTCAGCATTGAGTTGAAATATAGGGTTAGTCCAAAAATGGAATAGACAAATGATGATATGTTAATAGAACTTCAGATTATTCACTCTCAGTAACCTAAAATACCATTTATGTGGGGACATGTATACAATCTCACTTTACACAGTATTTGATACATCCAAATTGTATACAAATGTCCTAGAATAATATAACTATTGCATGAAAAAAAAGAAAGGAAAGTAATATCCTAACTTCTAAGTGTTAGTACCCCTAGTAGTTAAGGGGGAGATCTTTGAACCCCAAGTGATTTGAACCACGATTGTTTTGATGTGCTGTCAAATTAGTTTAAATTAGACCTTGTTAGTATTACTGATATGGGTGTCTAAGTGTGCAAAGACTCAGGAGAACACATAAATACCCGATGGCTCTGGATCTAATTGAGTACGGTGAAGGGTGGTAAGGGATACCTACGGGACCAGAAAGGATGAAGAACATCGGAGACAACAAAACCTTGACAGAAGACACAAGCGAGCGAGAAAAATGACACGGGAAGAGAGACGACATACTCGTTATATCCATGGTACGACAAACTACAGGTAGATACTCTAATGGAGTGAGAAGGATGACACAAGGAGTGAGCATCCAAGGGACAAGAAGCCGAGAAGAAGCCTGCACAAAATAAGTTGGTGAGATGAGTTGAGTAACTTGTATTCGATACAAGGGTAGACTCAACCATAGGTGGACTCAGATATAGTCGACTAAGTCGGAAGGTTTGGGCGACCAGAACAAGGTTTTTGATCGACCAGAAGACATGATAGACCGAATCAGTCGATTTCATCGACTCATGCACAGTGTATATCCTTTATCCATTTGGCAGGTTATCGTTGGAGTTGGATCGGGTGACCGAACATAGGGATCGAGCGACTAGAGTGCAAGATTAGGTGACCGGATGACACGTAACTAGCGACCCAAAACAAGTTATTCGAAGCTGACCAAGTTCCAATCAACCGGAATGGAATATGAGTAACCGGAAGGATGCCACGTCAGCAAAAGGATGAGTGAAGATTGTCTCGTGAATCAGATAGGCCTGCTACGTCAACGAATTTCGGTCGACCAAACAAGACTCTATAAAAGAGAGGCAAGGAGCTCTTGTTCAATACAACACACATACTGAATACCTTCTGTCTTTCACTATTTAAAAGCTTTCTTTCTTTTTTATTTAGTCAACTGGTGTAAGAGGTTTTTCCACCTCCGGCATGTTACCGAAGGGAGAAGGATAGTGGATAGATGCCTCTGCACATAAGCCTTGGAGTAGCAACCTGAGGGTTGTGAACCAAGTAAACAATCGTGTCCTTGCTAAGTAGTTAGCAAGAGAAAAAACACTTTATTTGCAGGTGTGCGGTGTGCTATTCACCCCCTCCCCCTCTAGTGATCCGAAACACTTCCGAACATGTTCACTAAGATGACACTTGTAAAGGTGATTCAATAATACTAGACATGAATGCCATTATAGTTACATTTTGGTGACCATCAATTTACATCTGCATGCTACTGAAGCTTAACAACTCAAAAAGCAATCTGTAAGGTGAAAGCCATCTTTGCATATGAATCAGGGAACTGTTATTGCTCTAACAACACAAAGAAATATCATGCTAGTTCAGAATAGTTATAAAGCAAATATATCTAGAAGTAAGTTCTAAATCTAATGCAGCTAAGAAACTCATAATAGTCCCAATCTGACTTGAGGACCTGGCATGTCATCCTATAAGAGAAACAAAGTTCCTCAGTTACCTCCTTGTAGCAGTATGAATTGAAGTGTTAATGAATAACTATTTGATAATTTTGCCACCACTATGTTCATTGTTGAAAGATCTTCAAAATCTACTAGCAATACATAGGAACAGGTGCAACCTCTAGCTATAGCGCCATGAGTGTTAACAACCTAACATTATTATTCCTTTAGATACAATCCATCATGATTTGAGTTCTTTGTGTGTTTTTTTCCTTTTTTCTATCCAACAAAGTTGAGATATCAAAAATTTGGAGAATCAAGTCCAAGAAACAAAAAGAGGGTGGTGGAAAAAAAATGGAACAAAAAACTATCCAAAAACAATATTATTCTAAGGATCATTATCAATATTTCTCCTTCATTTACAGTCAATCAGATAGTCTGCCTTTCTCGTAATCAAACTGCAAACAAAATCCTAAAGTTATAAAGAACCCAAGAGATGCAAAAATAAAAACGAAGAAAAGAAAACCTCGGAGTCGGAACCTACAGAAAAATGGACGCACCTCATGGCGCTTGAGGAGCTCGAGGATGGCTAGCACGATGTCGTTGACGTAGCAGAAACCTGAGGCCTCGCATTTCTTGGCATGGTGAAGGCCGCCAGCCCAGTTGATGGCAATGTCGTGCCCATGGTTGAGTTTGACAGCGCCACCAACTGAGCCGCCAGCGTAGGCCTGACAAAAGGAGTAAAGGCCGTCGAAGACGGGGCAGTCCTCGCCGACATTGAAGCGCTTGAGGGCGCGGATCTGCTCCTGTTGAGTCTCGGGGGTGACGGAGCGTAGGAAAGTGACGTAGTCGTCGGCGTGGAAACGGCAGAGGTCGCGCTCGCGGGCAGGGTTGGGCTTGTACACCTGCATGTGGCCGAGGAGGCCGTACTGGGCCAGCAGTGCGTGGGTCATCCGCATCCGGTGCGGCTTCATCGGATGCCCCTGCCCGTAGTAATAGTTCCCGATCTCCGGGTCGTAAAAGTAACACACCTTCCGCTTCTTCGCCGCCGGACCGATTCCCGGCAGGGAGTTGCCGCCACCGATCTCCATATCCCTTTTCTTTCGCCTCAAGTTCTACTCCTCGACCTCAATTTGTCTTTCCTCTTCGAACAAGAAGGAGAGAAGCGAGGAAACGGAAGGGACAAACAAGAAAGTGGAGGGGCAATGAAGAGAGAGATGAGGGTTTGGGTTCTTATTTGTTTAGCGAGAAAGAAGATTTGAGTGACGTGCCAATTGGATAATCCAAAGGGTTGAATATTTGATTAAAATTCAACTGAATCAAATTAAATTAATTAAAAATTAAATAAATTAATTTTTTTAATAATTGAATCGATTAGATTTTTTAATAAAAATCGAATAAACTGAATCGATATTTTATCAGTTAATTCAATTTTCCAACCAAATTAACCAAATTAATTAATTTTTTTAAATATTATAAAAATTTTACTAATTAATTAAGAATTATTTATAAATTTATAAATTATTTTTCTAGTTCGGTTTATTCAGTTTAATCGAATAAGAAATTTTAAAATCGATATCAAATCAAATTAACCGAATTAACTAATTTTTTTATAAAAAATAATTAAAATTTTAAAATAACTGAATTAAATTTTTTAATTTGATCAATTTGATCATTTAATCAAATTTTTGCTCATTCAATTATCAACGATGAATTTTTAGCATCCTTTTTCCAAGTGCCCTTCTAAGTTTATAAACTAACAATTAAAATAAATTTATTTAATTTTTAATTCAATTTAATTAAAATTATTATATTAAAATATTTTTTATTTGATTAAAATTATTCTAACATTATATTCATAACTCGTGTTATAACAAAACTAGTACACATTCCTTTTTGCCTGTCAATCCTTAATCATCATATCTAGAGGGCTCTTCATCTCTCTATTCTTCTTTTCTATTCACCTCCTTTTTCTTTTTAAATTTAGATAAAATCATAAAAAAGA
This sequence comes from Curcuma longa, assembly GCF_044706935.1. Taxonomy (NCBI): domain Eukaryota; kingdom Viridiplantae; phylum Streptophyta; class Magnoliopsida; order Zingiberales; family Zingiberaceae; genus Curcuma; species Curcuma longa. Next base: position 1,195,883 of record NC_133876.1, on the reverse strand, counting down.
ATTTGAATTTTAATGAATTTGTTGCATTCATAGGTTTAATTTGAGTTGGTAAAGTTTAAAAAATATATAAATAACGAAATACTTAAGATCAAATAATACCTCCAATCACTGATATTCTATAGTAAAACTTAAATAAAACTCTAATATTCTTTAGAATTTTTTAGAGTCTTCTAACACTTCAAATCTCACTATAAATGGCGATGCACAAGTGGATGCATGCATAATTTCTTGGTGGATAAGGTTGTATACAGGAGATCAATGGCATTCATCTAAAAGTACACACGTATTATGAATCTCTAGGAAGAATTACTCTTGCTAGATTTAACTTCAGAAGGTTTGCTAGAATGCCGTAGTGCAAATGTTTCTGTGCATGTGCTCCATCGATCTTTCAATTCATTTTTTGCTATGAAAAGTTCAAGACGTCAATGAACTAACAAACTGTTCGCCTTTATGCAGGTCAGTAAACATTAAAGACACAATAAATGGTGGAATGCTATCTCCACTTAGCAAAGACTCAGCTAAGATGCGAAAAGAAACCTCTTGCCCAGATGAGCAGCAGCTGCAATGCTATTCACTGTGGGAGGGAGATTCTTTTCTTCTTCAGCTTCAGGGTATACTCAAGGATTCTCTCTTCTGATTCTTGGCTGCAAAAGCACAGAGACACAGATGAGAGTTTTACCGTGGAATCAACACCAATTGATCAAACAAGAGATGAGCCCTCAACTTCAACAGCTTCTTCAAGTAGTAACAGACTAACAGTTCCAACAATTCTAATGCTGCTGAGGCAGTTGATCAGGGTGAAAGAAAGATATTCCTTAAGAGTAGCATCAAAAAGCCACTCACAGGTTGCCCAGGTTTAGTTGGTGAAGTTGAGAGAAAAAAATTCTTCAGGAGATTTACAGACTACCACACTGGGGTTTTCTAAAATGAGGAAAGTGCGGTGGATCGATTCATGTGGAAAAGAGCTTGATGGAGTTAAGGAGTTCCTACTCTGGTATAGAGCTATCCATTTTTTTTCTTCTCCTTCAAATAAAAAGCTCATACATGAATATAGGGATTGTTCTGTCAACCGCCCAATTGAATTTTAACAATTATTGGAATCAAATATATTCACATTGTATACCTATTTGACACCTACTAATACTATAACCACGTAAAAGCTTTGAGAATTTTTTTTTCCTTCTACTCAGACTAATCAGGTAGCATATTGATCAAGGTTTGACCTGCATTCACTTTCGAAACCACGGCCCCTTCTTTTTTGCTTCATTTTTTCCATCATATATACTTCCCCAGAAGAACAAGGACATCCAGAAAAGAACAGCAAAGAAGATTCGCAGCCTATCCTGGATCCTTGTCAAGGTTGTCTGTATACCTGTGCAATAAGATATCACATTACTTAGTGAGCACCCTTCAAGGAGTATGAAGAAAGAATAAAATGAAGATAAAATTGCTAAGTGCCTGGAACTGGAGTTCACCGATATAACATAGAGCGCCATTGGATGTCATGAAGTGAACTTTTGCATGAGTTGCTATAGCAACTAACTGTAGTGTATGGTAAAGAAATGATCGACATTTTTTTTAATAAAAAAATAAAAATAGAAATGTCCTTTATGTTTGAAACAGAGAAACATATGTTACCAAAACAGAGAACAAAAGATCATAGGCTGCTCCCTAACCTTAATCGGCATTCAATTATCTTTTTCTTACATCTATTTATTTGTTTGTTTGACCCTCTTCATCACTCGAGTATTTGGATTTGTTTGTTTGTACATATTTTATAAATCCTCTAGGATCTGATTACTTGGATGAAAGAAATGATAAGGAAAAGAGAGTGAGAAAAAGATGTATGTAAATGCCTTAATATCTTCTATCCAAGTAGTCTAGTCACAAACTAACATCACTGTTTTCTAAACTGTATTGGACCAGCAGGTCAAACTAGTTAACACGGGAATCAGAAGCAGAACTATTCCTGTTCAATTTTTTTTATCGATCTGGTTGGACTGGATTTTGGCTAGTTCAATAAGAGAAATTACAAACTAACAGGGCCATCAGTTCACTCACCGGTTCAGTTTCAGAAGCATTGACTAACATGTCTGCTCATATAGCAAGACCGGGAAGTGGGAGAACCACCAGTCACCCGCTCAGTTCAGTTTCAAAAGCCTTTGCCAATTAAAATGAAATACAACACACACTTAACTGATTGTTTGCTATATTAGTTTGGGCCTGGAACATGTTCCATGGTACCTTGAATAGAAGCTTGCACTATTTAAATACTTAGCATGGTGCAGTATCTACAGAATTCAATGTTTCTGCATCAGCTGTCACCAGCTAAAGAATGACCTACATGCCTTGACATACCAAACACAACCTCAAATGTACCAAGACTTCTTTCGCATTTCAGAAGCTGATTCTCTTTGAATTCTTTGCATCTGTGATCTTAATTAGACAATATTACACAGAGGTGCCGTAGCCTGGCAAATCTGAGATCTGGATAAAATAGTTGTTGATATAAGTTGTGTGGACACAAACTAGGAATGGTCTAACCTTATTTCTGAACTTTAACATATACAGAAAGGACTTTGTAGCAACACTCCTTTTGCAGTTGAATGATGAATTAAGATTAACTCATCTGTACTCAGGGTTTCTAGATAAACCATACTGGTAAGAGAGTTCGCACCAAAAGTATTCTCAATAGTAAAAAATAAGCACTAGCTAACAAAATTCATCAAACTTATTTTTTGATCAGTAGTTTCAAAAACATTCCCCACTAGTAAAGGCTAATCATCAAATAATTGATGCAGTAAAATTTTTAGAAGCAGTTGCTTGATTAATCAGGCCTTATGGTAAGAGTGTTGGAGCTAAGAAGAATGCATAAAGACATAAAACATCCACACAAAAGAAATACTATCCTAGAATGTTACATAACAACACCTCCATACATTTCTTGTATATGCAACTCTGTTCAAGCATTTGTTGCTAGGATGAGAACTAACAACTCTTGTTAGTTATGGTCTAAATCCCAATATGCAAAAAACAGATACCAAAATAAATAAGAAACCCAATCAGATAAGAAACTTTCACCAAAAGAAGGCATAATCATGGATGAGATTGGAAACCTAATGAGAGATATCTATGTCCGTAAATGTCAAGAAAAGAAGAAAATATGATTGTCAGCGTTATGGGGGAAAAAACAGTCTGGATCTAAGAAAGAATTGGCAATTCTCGTCATCTTTGTCTATGTACAAGCTAATAGCTCTCACTCTCATAAAAATCTTGAATTAAGCTTCAGAAAAACTGATACAAAGTATAAAAAATTGATGTATGCTTTATGATTATTGTTAGAATATTTAGGAATTGTTAAAATATTCTGTTAAGGATAAATATTCTGTTTTTCTTTTTTAGAATAATTCTCCTAGAATAGGCCCCAATATTCATGTATAAATAGGGGCTTATATCTTGTAATAGATAGAGAGAGAGAAATCCATTGTCTTATTATTTTACATGGTATCAGAGCCAAGGGGTTTAGGTTTATCCGCCTAACCCTAATTCTTCTTTCTCCTCTCTCTCTCTGTTCGCCACGCGTTTTCCTCGCGTGTGCTCGTGTTTAGGTTTGGGTTTTCCTCCCTCCTTAGGTTTAGGGTTATCTGCCCAAACCAATCCTCTTCCTTCTCTCTCTCTCTGTTCGCCACCGTTTTCCTCGCGTGTGCTCGTGTTTAGGTTTGGGTTTTCCTCCCTCCTTAGGTTTAGGGTTATCCGCCCAAACCAATCCTCTTCCTTCTCTCTCTCTCTGTTCGCCACGTGTTTTCCTCGCGTGTGTTTCTGTCAGCCGCCTTCCTCGTCGTGCGTTTTCCTCGTCGCGACGCAGCAATCGCGGTGGCTTCCTCGTCGCGCGTCTTCCACAATGCGATGAGCAGCATGTTCCTCGCGACACCACTCTTCCTGTGATCACGCGCTCCTGTTTCTTCCATGCGACGCCACTCTTCCCGTGGTCGCGCGCTTCTGTTTCTTCCTCATGACGCCACTCTTCCCGTGGTCGCGTGCTCTTGTTTCTTCCTTGCGATGTCACTCTTCCCGTGATCGCGCGCTCTTGTTTCTTCCTCGCGACGCCACTCTTCCCGTGGTCGCGCACTCCTGTTTCTTCCTCGCAACTCCACTTTTCCCGTGGTCGCGAGCTTCTGTTTCTTCCTCGCGACGCCACTCTTCCCGTGGTCGCGCGCTCCTGTTTCTTCCTCTTCACGACACCACTCTTCCTGTGGTCGTGCGCCTCTCTTCTCCGCTGCCCTCTTCCAGTAACGGCAACAAGCTAGCAAGTTCCAGCTCTCCGAATGTCAAGCTCATGCCAAATCAGGGGAAGTCTCTTTCAGATCCTGAACGATACAGGCGATTAGTAGGGAGACTAAGCTACCTTACTGTTACTCGTCCGGATATCTCATTTACAGTAAGTGTAGTAAGTCAACTCTCCATGCAAGAAACATTGAGATGCTGTAACAAGCATTATCCGATATATCAGAGGTGCTCCAGGAAAGGATCTTTTGTATGAAGACAAAGGACATCCTCGAATTGACTACATATGTAACAAGCTGGGTACATATAATTTATATCTTCCAGCTTGAGGGGGAGTGTTAGAATATTTAGGAATTGTTAAAATATTCTGTTAAGGATAAATATTCTGTTTTTCTTTTTTAGAATAATTCTCCTAGAATAGGTCCCTATATTCATGTATAAATAGGGGCTTATATCTTGTAATAGATAGAGAGAGAAATCCATTGTCTTATTATTTTACAATTATAATTCCATCGATTTAGATTGTTTACAATTACAGGAGTTGAGGTGTTGATACAACATTATATAAAGTACTTTTACCAGTTCAAATTGAGATTCATAAGGTGCTAGTCAATGAAAACTTTAAAACCTAGAGGACTGATGTACTTCAGACTTGAAAAACAACTATAACAGGTAAGTTCAAGTGCATATCATTCCGCATCATTGATTGCAGATTAGGTAAAATGCCCAAATATAACTATTTCCTATCTGAATATCCTATTTTTTCCAAAGTTAAAGTGATCTGTGAAGGTAATGTATGCCATTATCAAAGGCTATCAACATTCTTAAGATATTGTAATGATAACTCAGAAAAGAAAGGGACAACATAAGTTTTTCTGCATCTATCATCTCTCCCTATTGCCTGAATTGAAGGAGTATAATAGCTTCCTGTCATAGTACAAATAGAGGTGTCTCACTGATTATATGCATTCTTGCATATTAGCAAAACAACAAAAAAAAAATCATAGATCACAAAGCTCATTTCTATGACAACCACAATCACCCTCCATTCTTCTACACACATCTGAATCTTGTTGGGGGAAAAACCTAATTCACTTTACTAGGTAAAGCATTAAACCGATATATCTTCCAATTTTCCAGTATAAATCTTTGTTTAAGAAATGGTCATTCCATTCACTATTCACATCCCAAGGCTACTTGCACAATTACATGTTCTTTAAGAGCTGGTTCGAGCACGTCCTCCAACTTTACATAAACCACGGAAGCAAACTAGAGATTGTCTGGAGCCAATTTCAGGATAATTACAATTCAAAACTGAAGAATTCGAAGTAGGAAAAATAATCTAGCAAACAAAGTACAAACTTCAATCCCAAATTATCGGCAATCGGAATCTCTTTCTTATTTAACTATCACGAATCTCAATCCAATATTTCATAATTCTTATTGTTAGAAACAGAGCACCACTGTCCCAGCAACAGAGCACGGGAGAAAAACTCCCGCAAACTAATAATTATGGAGGAGCTGAGAAAGACATACTAACCGTCTATATAATTTCGATCCTCCCCGGGAGGAGGAGAAGGAGGAGGATTGGGTCTAGAGGCGCTTCTGGGGCAGATCCTGAGGCCGGAGTAGGGCCTCGAAGGTGCGCCAACGCAGGAACGGCGGAGATGGTGGAAAGGAGAATTAGCCTCGGTCGGGTTAGCGAATGGAAGGGAGGAAGAAGGGAGGAGATGATGAGCGTTAGGGTTAGCAGCAGGGCGGAAGCGTGACCGTACGAAAAGGAAGGAGGAAGATGAGGCGGCGGCGGCGGAGGAGCACGAAGGATGTAGAGCGAGAGACAGCAGCATGATGATTGACGGTTATCGATAGGCAGCAGCTAGTGAGAACTTGTTCCATTTCCCACTTGAGATATCGGGTCGGATCAAAGTAGCTCTAATGGATCAAAGTCCGATCCACTTGAGATATCTGGACATGAGCATGAAGCAGTTGATGTGCTCAAGTGTGGGATTCTAAGGAAGTTACAGAACTGAATGGTTTCATCTTCGTATCTTCAATGTAAATGCAAATCCTTCACATTGCTGATTTGTTCCCCCTTTTAAATATGCATCTTCAGTTAGTACATCAGAGATAGGTGTAGATATGCTTATATCTCTTGGTCCAATTCCCTCAATTCAATTGCTCACTTTAATCAATGAATACAATAAATGGTCGTGACGAAAACAAAAAACAAAAACTTGTCGACCCCTCCAGCATCATCTGAACTGATGTTCATCAGGCCGCCTGGGCTAGAGTTCCTTGCGATCTACTGTGGGCATAGTTGCTTCATTGCTTTTGCTCCTTCGACCTCTCCTCGTTGATGCTTTTGGTTCTATGTTTGAGTTCTCCTCTATGGGTTGTCAGCTCGTCCAATATTTCAGCATCACATATATCTATTTGATCCTCGTTACCGTCTGGAGATGCTTCTGTTTCCTGAATTTAAGAAAAAGGAGGAGTAAGGCAAGTAATGTACGAGTAGCAAAGACTAAAAATAATTGCCCCTTAAAAAAATTCAGAAACCAAGAACGAGAATATACAGAGAATGTGACCGAGGCAGCATGACGATGGACAGAAGGAGCTTCATCATATTCAGCTGCATCCAACTCCCGAAGGTAATGTCCATGGAACATTTTAGGCATGATATGCTCTCTGATGCTAATGAGAAGGAAGAATGGCAGTGGAAATAGGATTCCAAATATAGGTATCCATGTCACACCGAAGCACAACAGCAAATAAGCAAGCTGAAAACCAGTGAAGATGGCAATTTGTTTGAAGGGCACTGATTCCACATAGGAAGCATGGACGCTTTCTAAAACCCTGCATAAATATTGAAGCTTGTAAATGTCGACGCATTGAAAAGTTCTCTTTTTGTTGTGTGTGTGTGTGTAGTTTTAAGAAACGATAGATTTACTTGTATCTTCGTCCAGGAGAGACGAGGCAATACAGTATCCTCTCCCAGAACTGATTTCCAGGGAGACTATCAAGGGCCATATAAGCAAAGTATCCCCAGAGAAGTGATGTAGGTATCATTCTGATGATAGGCATAGCTCCAAGACAAGCTCCAACTAGAACGGACTGCAAAAGATTGGTCAGTCTTTGCTCGTTCACCCGAACAGGCAAGTGGGCATCTATGTGTTTTACTGGATCAAATGCTTCTTTAGCCTCCTCTTCAGCTGTGTTGTCGTTGCTCATAACTGCATCCTTCAGATTCTTCAATTCCTTATCTACTTCCATTGTCTGCAAAAGAGTTTCCAATAACTCAACAAGGGGAAAAAATGGTCAACTGCGTGTAGCATGTCCAACTAAATACCTATTCAAAATGCACAATCAAGCCCAAGATTTACTGTGAGTGATTCTAGTAGCAGTCATCTTTCCCCAAATTGTAAATATGAAAGCATATATAAGAATCTTCAGATAATTTTAACTATTAATTAGCCTCAAATGGTAAATGTTGATATTATATGACAGAAATAGTGTTCTTTCTCATCCATAAAGAGTCTAAATATGCAAGTGCTCTTACTGAATTCCCCTTGTCCATCTCTATGAAAACATCTTGCATCTTCCCATATATCTCTGACTTACTAGCATTTTGCTTCACGCTTTCTTTGACACTTTCAACCATCTTCTTGCGCATTACCTATACAAATCATTAAATGTTTGAATAGAACTAACTCTTGTCTGGCAAGAGAGGAGAAATAATTGCTGATTGAAAACCAAAAGCGCTTTTACAAACCTGCCTCTTAAGAACTGCGAGGCTCTTGGTGTGCATAGGGGACTGTGGAAGAACTCCATTTGAAGGGGGTATACCAAGCAACCCACAAACAAGAACCTAAAATTGGGGAACTAGAATAAATATGATAACTAATATTTCTCTTAATTCATGAAATAGAAATTATTTTGATTGTTAATACCATGAAACCTAGGACCAAAATGTCATAATGATAAGCAGAAGGCCTTTTCAAATTAAACTCCTTCTGTTGTGCCAACTGGGAAGCTACACTATGGTCAAAGAAGTAGAGTCCGGCAACCATAATAGCAGGTATGATAGCAACAAATATGTACACTGGAGGAACAGAAAACAAGTCCTGCAAAATTATTCAGCAAACGAATCAGAAAGGAAATAAGTTGAGATACTAAATTAAGTCACAATGATGTAATTTAGATATAATGAGCTTTTCTCATGAAGTTATAAGAAAACAAATCAACAGAAAATGACATAAGAACTAATCAATGTTTTCCAATATTAAAATCATGCATCATCAAACTGCATTACCACCAACTATCTAATGATAATTAATAAAAATGATTAAATTTGTAGCACCTTTGCAACGGTCCAATGGGACAAGGATTTAGGCTCCCATGGTAGAGGGGTAAAGAGCCTCCTGGGAACTCCAGTTTCAACCTCCTTTGGGATAGCATATGACATTGCTGTCCATAGCAATACCATAAAAGGAACCCCATAGTCAGCAATGAAACTTCTAAACCACCCTGTATTCTTTCACAGCGCCATCACTGTTAGATGTTGCATGATATTTTCTTACATAACCAAATGAAAATGTTAGACATGCCTGTGCCATAACTCCATGACCTTGCGCTTCTGCTTCTTAATGCAGTAAAAACAAGTCCAAAAGTGAATATGATGCCTAGCAATCCATTTATATATAACCACTGGAACTGGTAGGCTGGTAGCGTTTGGTCTTCTCCTTTTGGTGGTCTGAACTCACTTATAATTCCCTGTGATCCTCACTTGTTTAGAAATAGACTTTTATAATTCCATGCACAAGGATAAATAGGTTGCAACTTATACAGAGAAGAAAACCTTAATAGCTTCTTGAAAGAATAGAACTGTTATCAACATCCCAAAGAGTTCTCCTGCAACCCTTGTGAATCTGCTAATGATTGAAGCAGCGTTGAAAATTGCAAGCAAACATAGAATAGCAGCTGTCCAAATGCAGACCCTAGCAACAAGAAAGAAAAAGCCTTAAATCGGAAAACAATGTAGAAAGAAACATGTAGCAAAATAAAAATCTGCTCTGCACCACATTACCATCCTGCCCAAGCCAAGTATAAACGTGGTCCGAGGCCTTCACGTCCTTTAGCAAAACTGTACAGATATGTGTACATAATTACTGTTGGCTCTGCCACACCTACAATCAGCATTGGTTGCCCACCAAGCACTGAATGTATGATCCCACAGATAGCTGTAGAGACTAAAGTTTCCACAGTGCTTAGAGATCCATCTACAAGAAGCAAATATGATGGATTAAAAATATTGGTGTGTAGGTGTAGCATATCATGATGAATAAAAATAGTACATTAGGCCAAGGAAGGATATCTGTTCTACAGAATGAGGAATCCCTACCAGTATCTTTGCTTAGTTGTTCACCGAAGGCAATAACAGGAAGTGCAGAAGCAAAGAAGATATACATTGTTGGAGCCAATATCCTGAAATTGAAACAAAAAAAGAGAGAGTCATATTTAATGAAAAACTAAGGTTTTTCTATGATCAAATATTCAAATGAACAATTGTTAGCAAATTAGTACAAGTTAAAATATACAATCATACCTTAAGCCTGTATGACGTCCGCATTTCCAGTCTTCCTTATAGCATGATAATCTTCCCTTGACATCCTCGATAATCCCACTCATGAGAGTGTTGCAGTGATCCATTCCTTTAAGTTGTACACAATGTATAAATTAAGGTCAATGATGCAACAACTGTAACAGCCAATGCAGAATTCAGCATCAGCTTCCAATAACTTCGATCATATAATATCATTTATATCAAAAAGAGATTGAGCCCTATAAATTTTTATTGTGGAAAAAGAGTTTCCTGGCTTTCCGCTGTTTTCTCGCGACTAAATATTGAGCATCTATTGAACAGACGTGGATATTATATATATTTAAGCTCAAGAGGAAAGATGGCATCACGCAACTAATTTACTTTCTCGAGACTAAAATTGAAGAACGATAGATCCAATTACTCAAATGAAAGATGGAAAGAACAATCATGACAAAAAAGAACAAAATTGAAGAAATGAAAACAATAAAATGGGACGACAATAAAAAGAATCATGCTCGAGTCCTCAACTCATCGTCATCCACGAAACATATAAAGCAAATAAATAAGAAACACATGCACAAAAAGACAAACTCAATATAATCTTTAGAAAATGAAGCTCGCATTAAGATCAAACTAAGCGTACGTCATTATCAAGAATTAAATGAGCTTAGGCACATAGCTATATTTTTCATCATCTAAATCAGAATAATTGCAAATAATAACACGAAGACAACGGGAAATCGAAAACTTTATGACAATAAATACATCCAAAGAAAAATTAAACCTAATGTCTATCAAATAAGCGGAATAGTCAAAGTATCTAATTCGTTATTATTTAAAAATAATAAAATCCTCCATTTCAATTAGATACAATATAGACAAATGCATTTGAAGTTAATCAAGCAAAGAGCACAATGATACAAACCGGATCAGCGTTGGGTGAGATTTCTCTTCCCCAATCTCACAAAAGAGAGTTGGAAAGGGGGAAGAGGGGGAACTCGAGAATGGGAGCGGAGAGAGACAAAGAGGAGCGGCCTCCTCCTTTCTTCCCGTTCTCTATTAGCATGCGTCGTAGTTGGTTTTAGCTGTGCATTGGATGGAGGAGGGCGGGAGGGAGGGAGGGAGAGTCGCTACGCTTTCGCTTAGGTGGATGCTCGGCCCTATAGGAAGCAAGAGATTGACGGAGCTGCCGGGACGCGGTGTGTGCGGGGCCACTAACAAACAGGTGGCTGGTGCTTCCTGCCCACTTCTATTTTTAAGTTTTAATTCTATTTTTGTTTTGTCTTTTGATTTGCTTTTTTCGTGAATATTTTTAGATGTGAATATAATAATATTGACATCGAACAATAATAGGAACATGATATTTGTTGAAATGATGAAATAATAGTATTTTGAGATAAAAATATAATAGAATGTTATTTTAATATATATATAAGAAATTAGAGAAATTAGAGTGCCCTTTTAAGTTAAACCTAGTCTTGGCGATCGCAGAGGACGAGCTTTCCGGCCTTTTCACATAATCCCTGCTCTCCGACGCCATCAACCACCCTTCCGTAGCTGTACTTCAGCGGCATTTCGCCCAGCATCCGGTGGAACTCGGTGATGCAGTCCCCCCTCTTCTTCCGGTGTCCCTGCCTTGCGCTCAGCCCCATCCGCCCCATCGCCGCCTCCGCCCCGCCGCCGCTTCCGTTGTTCCGCGGATCGCCCCAGTCGCGCACCCTTCCGCCCACCAGCACCGGCCCGACGCCGCTCTCCTTCGCCACTACAAAGTTCATGAGGATGTCCTCGCAGTTCCTCTCCCGGTCCACCAGCCGCCGCGCCTCGCTCAGCCTGCCCCAGCAGCTGTACTGCCGGAGGTAGTCCACGCTCAGGATCATGAACTTGGTGAGCACGATGGAGTAGCGGTCCGGGTGCACGGAGTAGATCCAGCGCCGCCTCTCCAGATCCAGATCGTGGGAGCGCGCGAAGAGGCCGACTAGGGCGACGCCGCCCCGGGAGCCCCAAATAGAGAAGGCAAAGGAGAGGGTCCGGGAGTCGATCTCGACGTCGTCGTCACAGACGGCGACGGCGCGGGTGCGGATGGCGGCCCGGGGGAGGAAGCGGGCGTTCAGGGAGGTTGAAGGATTGCGGACGACAAATACGGAGGCGGATCCACCGCCTCGAGAGGAGAGGGAGGCCAGGGTGGCGGCGGGGGTCGAGGGGTCGCCCCAAAGGACGAGGACGGCATCGACCAGCGGGTGGGCGGCGTAGGTGGCTGCGAGGGTGTTGAGGAGAGGAAGGCGGGCTTCGGAGTAGCCGTTGATGAGGACGGTGAGTCGATCTGGGCGGAGAGTGAGCGGATCTGGAAGGGATCGGGGGTCGCAGGCGTCGGAGTAGGATTCGGAAGAGAGGAGTAGCGGCGAGACACCGGAAAACAGCAGAGGGAGGAGGAGGAGGAAAAGAAGCTTGCGGCACATCCCTGCGACACCACCAAGTTCGTTTGGCTATGGCGGCGCATTAGGATTAAAACTTAAGTTAGCCCTCATCCCCTATAAGGAAATTATAAACTCCACACAATATGCGGCAAATGTTCATCTAGTTTAATACTAGTAAAATTCAGGTTCTCGGGAGATAGTTAATTTGATATTAAAAATTTTTTCTATTGACTGTCAAAATAAATTGGGAGTTCGATCAAGTTTGACACCTGGGAGATCTAGTGTTATAAATTCGATTCAAACTCAAGTACAATATACCTTTGGGTAGTTATTTTCTTTTTTATGTACTGTAGTTTAAAAAAATGATAAATCTGGGTTGATTGTTGCACTATCTTTGCGTTTTATCCTGATGAAAAAAAATTCTTATAAATACGTCATAGTTAGGGATCGAATTCTTGTTGTTTAATAAATTTGTCTCATTTTTTGCCATATATCATACGTAGTTCAAGGTCATTCATCTAATTGTCATTAAAATGATAATGTGTCACACTATTTTCAATTCATCAAAAATCTTTATATAGCATTTGTTTAGTTTAGGGTTTATTAAATTAATATAGTTAATATTTGTTTATCAAATTTAGCATAGTCGATATAAATTTTATTAAATCTAACATATAACTAATTTTGTTCGAGGTAAGGACGGTGAAGAAGAAAAGATAGCTATATTTTTGGATATATTATAACCTAGGTCAAAGGTTGATACAATTCAGGTATGATTAATGTTTTAAATAAATTATAAATCAAAAGTACTTTTACTATTATTTTTTAGAATCCATGTATCTTAATCATAATTTTGAAAGTACTTCAAAACGTATTAACTGAATGAATCAATGATTGAAATATGAAAATCCAATATAGCATTAATAGTGTTTTATTACAATTTTCCTAATGTATTTTGGTAATATTGCCTTATATTAAACTAGCTAATATGTAACACTATATTGTATTACTCTTACATTGCTTTTGAAATATTTGTGCTAAATTTTTAAATTTTTTTATAATCTAGATATTTGAACTTTTAGCTCAATTAATTTTAGAGATGAATGATCTTTCTTCTTCGTTTGTCCACAGTGTAAATTCAAAAGTATGAGTAGCTCTTCATCCAACAATCAATATTTTAAAATTTTTATTTCACTTGAGAAAATATGCTACAATGTACCTTAGCTGAGATTCAAATTATGAGTGTTTGATTAATCTATCGAGTGTCTTGCCAATGGAAACTTTATACTGATTGTATTAGATTTGATGAAAGTGTCTCGTGTTAGATTAAATAGAATCTATTTACAAACTCATGAATATAACACTAGGAAATCTAATATGCAAGTTACTATATTGACAAATATTTGATGGATATTATGCTTTATTATAAAAATATATATTGTACTATATTTTTAAGTTACATTAGACCGAGAAGAAATGTAAATGTTGTGTTAGATTAATGCATTAAATTTAAAATAAAAAATAAAGGGATATGTTGTTGGTAGCTAGAGTAAATGAAAAATTAAATTAAAAAATTTGGATATATCGGTCAGAGATGGACTTGAATTGTTGAACTCAAAGATGTCGAGTTAGAAAGGCTAAGTCGAGAAGGTTGAGATGGTCAAGCTGAAAAGGTCGAGCTATCAAGTACAAAAAGCCGAGATAGGAAGTCCGAGCTACTAAGCAAGGAAAGCATAGAAGGGAAGGTTGAGTTGTCGAGTAGGGAAGGCCTAGAAGGGAAGGTTGAGTTGCCGAGCAAGAAACGCAGAGCTATCGAGCAAGGAAGGCCTAACAGGGAAGGCTGAGCTGGTAAGGTCGAGCTAAGGAAGTCAAGTTGCCTAATAAGGAAAGTTGAGTTGTTGATCAAGGAAGGCCGAGTTGGGAAGGTCGAGCTAGGAAGACTGAGCTATAGAGTAGAGAAGACTGAGCTATCTGGGAAGGCCAAACTATCTAACAGGAAGGCAAGGCTAAGAAGGCTGAATTGCCTAACAGGGAGATTGAATTGGGAAAGTCAAACTAGAGCTCGACTCTCTACTTAGCACTGTCTAAGTCTGTGTTATATATAGTTTCCTTATAAGGTGGTGTATACTACCTTTGCTCTACTCAACACTATCTAAGCTTGGGTTATATAGTTTAATGGTTGCTTGTGGGTGATTGGATCACATTTCTATGGCCTAAGGAAGCCTCTATTATAGGCTCAAAATCCTCACAATCATTAATCCTACCACATAATGGTCATTACTCGACCATTATAATTACCTCTGCAGGCAGGCTTAAAACACCAACAAATTGGCTATTAATAATTGCCCGTTTTGATTATGTCATTAATATGTTCATTTCATACTTAAGATACTTGAGGTAAATTGAAAAAATAATCTCGAATCCCAAGTGATAAAATGTCAATAGAATCGCTTAGGCAATTTTATCTGTCCTAATCGGTTCAACATTCGACTACATAAGTCATGCTTATATATGAGTCAATTGAGTCTAGTGCAATTCGAATTTTAAATTCACACCCCCTTGCGGGCACATACATAAGAGAGTGTTTCTCATTCATACATATTCATGATATCTAAAATTATGATTTAATATAAACCAGCCATATTATTCACTTTCTAAGGTACGTAAAGTGTAGGGATAAAATCTTTTAGTTCAACATAATTAATTCTTAACTATAATAATCCTAATAAATAAAATATTTATTAAAAGTAGATTGACCATCTTAAGATTTTGTAGATGGAGTAGAAATTTCAACAAGGAAGACTTTTGTGACTAATGCACATTGAGCGAGGGCATCAACGAAGGCATCCTTGTAGCATTAATATTCATTGATCAGGGTGTTTCAAATAGTAATGTTGGACGAGCATGTGTGCGTTCCGGTAGAAGCATTTTAGCACTTCACAAGCAAATGCATATGACAAAGGCATTATGATCGATGGTATAATTGTCAAGAGTAGACAGTCTCAGAGAAAGAAAATAACATCAATAGAAGAAGAAGATGAGGATGTTATTTAAAAAAATTTCACTTCTCTTCTCACTCTAGTTGATCCTAGAAAACAAATTGTATATGATCCGGTTGAGATCAGGATCGATTAATGATTGACGGAGAGTTTGAATAAATCAACGTAATGACACTTGTGAAATGAGAAGTCGATAACGAAGAAGAGATTATATGTCAGATGGAGATTAGGACCACACTTTGACTATTGATGTCTTGTGCTCATCAAAAATAAGTTAGAAGGGGATTGAGACGGACCTTGACAAGACCTTCTTATACTCAAGTCAAATTTTAAAGAAGAGAATAGTAATAGGTGAGATGGCATAAAATCATGTATCTTGGTACCATTATCTTATACAAGGAGAGAAGAGTGATGAAAATTTATACTGTCTTTTTCAAAAGGCACATTCTTTTATAATCAACACCTCTATTTGATAATAAATGAAACTGTCATTCCATAATGGAGATGAGAGTTACACCTACTCTAATAATTGTCCGTTGTGTACTCAAGTTCGAGCTCTTAAAGCTTCTGACCCTTAGGGGTATTTAAGTTTGGGCTCTCGAATCCTCAATTTCTAGGCACTCCGGAGGTCGGGCATTTGGACTTGGGTTCTTGAATGCATGGGCGCTTAGAGAGTTTGGCACTTCGGTGCTTGAGAGTTTGACACTCAAATGCTCAGATGATATGCATTAATTTGGGTGCTCGGGCGATCTACACTCGGGTGCGCATGCAACTCATTCAAGCTCGGAATTGAATCACATAGGCGCGTTATACTGACCTGAGACAAATTGAATATCTGATGGTATAAGGATATATTCTTTGTTCTACTCTTCTCTCTATTCTACTGGGAAACAAAGTAGAAACTAGTCAGTTGGATTTTTTTTTTTCCCATTCTCCTCTCCTCTCTCCTTATTTTCCTCTTCTCTTTTTCTCTCAATTTTCATTTGTCTTTCTCCCTTCTTCTCTCTTCATCCCAAAATGAGGACTCAGATGAAGCCACAACAGTGTTGTTGGGTAGATTAGCAAAACAATTTATTGCCTTTAAGAGGGTAGAACTCAGAATGAGGATACAAATAATTGGACGGAATAATCATCCAACGACGATTTGATTTGATATTGAGCCGTCACGTCAAATTTACTGTTCTTCACCTTATCCTTCACCAGCTCAATCACGTCGGCCGTCAACCATAGAGATTAATTACTTTACGAGTCTTGTCAGTCAAGGATCACGGGTTGCCACAGTCGGAGACGAAGATGACGTCGATCGTTGTCAGTGACGGCGCTGTTGTTACTCAGCGGCCGGTGTTGCTGGTCGATGGCACAATGCCAATGAGGCTTCTGTTTGATCTGACCAGGTGGCGAGTGGCTGCCAACCAGCGGCTCTGCCAATCGTCTGCTAGCTCGTCGATTGGGGCTTGGGCGCGGCTTGTAGGGCGGCGACCTAGCTCGATTGGTAGCTGGAGTGACCTCGGCGGGTGACCTACAGGTAGCTAGCTAGCTAGACTCTAATTGTCGCCTTCGTCAAGTGGGTGGCGGCGGCGCAAAGCAGAGGATCTAGTTGTCCGACAACGCGCGACTCGGGCCATGCCTGCAGTCGCTCGCGTGAAGCTGAAGGCGAGGAGATCATCCGACAGCACTACTGCGGTGAGCTCCGACGGTACGTGTCAGAGAAGCCGGTGACAAGAGGCGACAAGCGAGCACTTGGGTAACTCTCCGCCGAAGGGCACCTGCTGTCGCATAGGAGTATCGGTGCGGCCCCGGTGGTCGTCGTCGCGATAGCTTGGTCAATCCGATCGTCGCCCTTACCATGGAGCTAGCGACTCCAGTTCTTCTCTTCAGGAGCAGCAAAAACAGAAAAATAAAATAAATAAATATGTTTCGGAGTAAAATTGTCTATACAGATCATAAAATATGTCATTTCAGGAATTATAGTAATAGAATAATTATGATGATTGCAATTGTAGTATTAAGTAATAGGAATAATCCTCTTAGTAGAAAGCATGTATTAATTATTTGTACAATTAACTTCACGTGGAGCATCCAGATCATTCTTTCTTCATCAAAAAGTCAATCATCAATACAATCTCTGAGCTCTTTTGTCGTTCTCATTCTTTGTCCCTGGACAATCTCAACGACGTGAGAGCTTCGTTGTAAAGTTTCTTCTTCAGGTGCAAGTACTCAGGCCAAGTCACGCCCCGGTACACTGGGCCCTGATCGGGCCCCATCAGCTTCTCAATGGGCGAGATGTTGAACTCCGGCGGAGGACCACAAAAGTACGCCACCGAGATCCTTGCTCGAGTCCGGTCAACGACCGCCCGGTGCATCACGCTCCGGAATCGACCGTTGGACATCACCTGAAAGAGATCGCCTACGTTGACGACCAGCTCCCCCGTGACCGGCTCCACCGCCACCCATCGGGGGCCTCGGCCGTCGTCGCGCAGGAGCTGCAGCCCGGCGACGCCGCTGCTCTGGTGGAGGATGGTGATGAGGCTGGAGTCCGTGTGCTCCGCCAGCCCCATGGCTCGGTCGGGCTCCGGGCAGTGGGGGTAGTAGTTGAGCTGCAGCGCAGGCATGCCCTCGCGGTGGGCTCGTAGTGGGGCAGGCCAACCGATTTCCTCCTCGCTGAGGCCCAAAGAGAACAGCATGGAGTCCATCAATCTGCGCGCCAGGTCATTCATCAACCTGCTGTATTCCTCGATCGCGCCACTGCGTGAACGAAACGAGGCAATCGAAAGCGGATTCATCCCTCTCGAATCAATTTCACTCCAGTACTGAAAGGTACGTACCAAAAATCTTCGTGATCGTCCGGCCAGATCTTGCGGGCGTCGTCCCGAGGGGAGCCGATGACGGTGAAGCCCTCCGACCAGAACTGCTTTGAGAAGAACTTGGAGATGGCGGCGGAGCCGTAGCCGGTGGAGCCGCCGGCGCGGCGGGCTGCCCTGAGCTTGTGAGCGGCGGGGAGGGAAAAGAGGCGGCGCGCCTGCCCCTCCACGCGGAGAAGCAGCTCGACGGGGACGCCATGGCCGGTGAGCTGGAAGGCGCCCCACTCCTCGCAGGCGCGGCCGATGAGGCGGGCGGCGTCGGGGCGCGCGAGGTCGACGACGGGGACGCGGTCGTTGGCATACGGTCGGTCGTGGAGGGTGACCCACGCGTGGGTGTCGGGCACCGCGGCGAGGCCGGTGAGCTCCGGTTGTGCTTGGGTAGCGAGAGACGGCATCGCAGAGCAAACGTACTGGAGACAGATCAGGCCTCAGCTCATTCGAAATATATATATATAGCAATAAAATATATCGTCTTGAATCTCTCAGAGTTAATTATATTCGTATAATTGCACTTTTAATCTTCTCGATCGCGAAGGATTTGATTCGTTAACTGGACGTGGCAACAAAAGTAGCCAATTCAGAAAAATGAAGCTAAAAAAGGAAGTCAAGCTCTAGGGACACGGGGATAAGGAGACGGATTGTCCCGTCGGAATAGAAGACGCAGAGAGGACAAAGGAGAAGAAGGCAGAGAATTAGAAAGAAAACAAGGAGAAAATAAAAGAATATGCATATGTGTGAAACACATGAAGTTCGTCAATCGTCACTGTTTCTCCGTTGTCGTGAAGCCATTTGTAAGAGGGAGAGGGAGGCCTTAAGCAAACTTTACCATGTGGCGTGTCTTTGCGTGGGAGCAGAGCAGGGGAACATGTATATAATGAGCCATCTGGATAACCGCTTCCTTTCTCCATGTTGTTGCCTTTTCGGCAACAGTATGATTTTATGAGTGGGGACGACGACTCCTCTCTCTCTCTCTCTCTCTCTCTAACGAAGCTGAAATCCAATTTTTGATGGATGATTTTATTGACCTTGCACAAAAGAGCCTTTATTTGTTTATATATTTAAAAACTTGATAGTCGTCATTAATCATACAATTTAATGACTAGTATTTGGTTATTGAGTGCTTATGTTAGCTGGCTCGAAACGCCAACAACTGGCATTTCATTCATGGTCGGTTGTTTATGCTAGCGACCATTAATATGTAGTTACGAGTTTGAGATAGCAGGGGGAAGAAAAAAACAGAAGAGCAAAATATAAATTGGGCTATATAGATAATTTATGATAGTTAATGTGGATTTTTATATTTTTGATGTGACATATTAAGATCATAAAAAGCTCATTTAAAATGATTGAAGGTACCCACGCTTTTAGGAGGAGGTGAAGGAAGGGGAAAGAAAGGTAAATAAGGGGAAGAAAATTTTAAACTTTGTTTGGAAAGGAGTGAGGGAAGAGGAAAGAAAGGTAAGGGAGGGTAAGTTTTAACCTTCTTTGCCCATGAAAAGGAAGATTTTCTTATATTCCAATTTGGGATGTAAGAAAAGAGAAGACAATTCTAAATATTATTTGTTCCAATTTTATTCTCATTTTAAAATATTAATTTCTAAATAACTTATTTAATTTATTTTATCTATATTTTTTAAATTTCTCTTGTTGAGCACGATCTTTTCACTTCTTTCTTACATCAGTATATTTTTATAAAAATATATATAAAATACTGATTTATCTTCTGTCGTATCAAAGTGTACAGATTTTATATTTCGTATGCTTATTGTATATCTATTCATTATTTATTTAAGTCATAAATATTAATTTTAATTGATCTCACAAGGTAGTTTTGGCAAGATAAATCTTACATCCATAAGTTTAATGAGTTATACATATTTTTTCATATGTAGATTTATTTTAAGAAGTAAGGGTATTTTTATAATTTTATATATTTAATCTTCATTCTTTTTCATTTCTTCCCAAACAAATAATACATGTTATGTTAAAAACCTTCCGTTCCTCCCAAACAAAGAGAACATAAATACTTCACTTCCTTTTTCTTTTCCTCCCTTCTTCTTTCATTAATGAACCTTCCCTAGCTCACCTCATCCAAACAGAGGGTAATAGTCTACTATTCAAGATAACAACCATTAATATGCACATTACAAATTTGAGATGATAAAAAAATTTTGGCAAAACACAAGTTATGCCACGTAGGCAATTTTTACCTCGACTAGTTTAACATTTAGTACACGTAGATCACACGCTTGCATAAGTCAATTATGTCCCCTTCAGGAGCACATACAGAGAGAGTCTTTCTTCTAATCATATTTATAATACTTTTTAGTTATGACTAAATTATAAACTAGTACAACTTGACATAAGCCAGGCCTTTGTCGTCTTATGTGTTTTTCCTTTTCTCCCAACAGCTCAAACTTTCGTATCACCGTTTGGTTATTCATCAAGTTCAATTGTACGTCAAATATCATCAAGAAACTAACAAAAAAAATTAATATGAGGGAAGTCAATTGAATATCACATTTAAGCTCAAAATTAAGAATTACTTATCATAGAAGTGTAACATCTCCTATATATTAATCATTTCGTGTAGATAATTAGACAACATATATAACAGAAGTAAATATATCAAATAAAATAAAAGAATTAAAATGAGTTTATTTGATAATTTCTTTTGAAAAAAATTAAAAGGATACCCCTTTTCAAAAAGGGTCCACTTCCAACCTTATAATTCTGATCCATTAAAAAACATTCTCATGTTACTACAACACTTTAATTTCATTGACCCAACAAACACTGCTTTATCTTTCCACTTCCAACCTTATAATTAAGGTTTGTCTGATCCATTAAAAAAACATTCTCATGTTACTACAACACTTTAATTTCATTGAACCAACAAACACTGCTTTATCTTTCTGTTGTTGGCAGACTTCTTTTTATTTCTTTTCAATCAACACGCACTATAGTTCTTCTATTGTATTATTTAAATCAAGTTAAAATTAAAATAAAATATATTCATATTTACTGGATATATTTTGAATAAAGGATTGACTAAGGTTAAATCTAGATACATAATTTTAAGATTCATAGCGACTTTAGGATCAATTTAGTTTTTCATATTATTATATAACCTACGATTATAATTAAGTTTTTATTTATTAATAATAAAAAATATATTAATTTATTTTATCTCTTCTCTGTTTACACTACAAAAATTAAAGCAAATAGCGACGGACGATTTCCATCGCTATTCGGTCGCTAATCAAGCTTAGCGACCGAATAGCAATGAAAATCGTCCGTCGCGAAAAATTGCGTCGTTGATGTCACTTTAGCGACGGATTTTAAATTTCCGTCGCTAATTAAAGACGAAAATTTTTTTCCGTCGCTAAAAGTAGCGACGAACTATTATTTCCGTCTCTAAGAATTAGAGACGGAATTTATATTTCCGTCTCTAATTTTTAAAAAAAAATAAAAAAAAAACTTTTATTAGCGACGGAATTTATCATTCCGTCGCTAATAATTTATTTTTTTATATATTTTAATTTTTTTTGAATTTCCAGTTTGTATATCAATCAAACAAATATAACAGTAATACATTAATAACCCAACAATAATAAAACAAAATACTAATACAATATTTGAATACACGACATGTCAATATATCTGAATACAATATTAATACAATCTGAATACAATAATATCTGAATACAACACAAATTTTTAGATACACTGATCCTACAAAATACAATAATATATCAAAAACTTATCTAAACAAGCCCAACCAAAAGAGAAGATCCTACAAAAAGATAATAAAAATAGGTTAGTAATAATTTAATTATAACAACCTATTTGAAAAATGCGCATTTGAATACAATATCTGAATACAATATCTAAATATAAAATCTTACAAAAACGAGCCCAGCCAAAATAGAAGATCCTACAAAAAGAAAATAAGATAGGTTAGTAATAATGTAATTATAACAACCTATTTGAAAAATACTAACATACCTTGCAGACAGCTATTGATCCACATTAAACATTAAATTTATATACTGCAATGTCGACCATTAAATTTATATACAGCAGTTATATAAGTCTTTCTGAAAGATGAAATATTAATAGATGAATAAGCAATACCTGCATACAATGACAATAGATAATTCCATGTTATAAAAGCATAGATGAATAAGCAATACCTGCATAAAACATCAATAGATAATTCCATTAGTTTGAAGTGATAGATAATTCCAAAGCCTGCTGGTAATGATGACCAAAATATATAATTCTAGACTTTCTTAAAAAATGAAAAATTAATAATGCAGACAATGACAATTATAGGCTTATAAGTTCAACAGAGGTAGAACAACTTGCTCGTTGTAGTTTAAGCTACTAAATTCTACATTTTCATTTATACAGATGGACATTATTATGCAAAGCTAAATGAACAATACAATATTTACTAACAAACTAATCCTATTACAAATAAATAGGACAATAATAATCAAACTCAATCGTATGCTACTAATCCACAAGGTTTGGTTAAACCACATCTAAGATAGGAAATCTATATTAAATCCCAATAACACCCTACTCATTCTAACTTAATCATTACTGATCAAATCAAACTCATCTACAATCGATTACTGCCACACCCAAAGCTAAATTAAGATCAAGATTTTTACCTCAGATGGAACCTCTTCCTTGCTGCCTCAACATAATTAAGGCAATCAATAGTAATCTACAACACCCAATTTCCAAGATCAACCTACCATCTATTGTTGAGCATAAATTAAACATAATCAAGGAAAAATCCTAAAACCCTAATCTAGGGCTCTCAATCAAGAACCTAGATTAGGGAAAACCCCAACCCAAACTTACCTCTCGGCTTCCTCTCCTCCGATGATTCTTTTTCCTCTTTGCGGCAGAAATCAACAAGAAGGCTGCCGATGCAAGATCCGCACTCTGAAATCCAAGAAGAATGCAGATCTAAGCTCAAAAATCGATCACAATCCAAGATCTAAACCAAAACTCTTACCCTCTCCTTCCTCTTCCTCGGTTCGCCGCCGCCGCAAACCGCCCACGCCTCCTCCGGTGCCAAGTCAAGCCTCCAACCGCCTCCACTTCAAGTCGCCGGCGTCCTTCCTTGATTCTTCAGCTCCGGCGGAAGCTTTCACGCGTCGACGCAGAAGAGACCAGCAGCGACGCGCGATGGAGAAGAGCAGCAAAGGATCGTGATTTGGGAGAGGCTTCGGTCCTCTCGGCTTTCTTATTGGCCGGTTTAGCTTAACGGGTAGTGGATGAATCCAAGATCCATTAAGCCAATAACCTATTAAGCTTATTTACAAAGAAGCCCAAAAACTTTGGTATTTTACATCAGGAACCCTAAATTGCACGATAATAGCGACGGAATTTAAATTCCGTTGCTATATTAGCGACGGATGTTTCTATTCCGTCTCTAATTTAACGACGGAATACAATATTCCGTCGCTAAAGTATTTTTTTAATGCAGAAATTAATATTTTCATTTCTATCTAGAGACGGAATATTTAAATCCGTCGCTATAATTAGCGACGGAATATTAATTTCCGTCTCTAATTAGAAACGGAAATTAATTTTCGTCTCTAATTAGAGACAGAAATATAAATCCGTCGCTAATTAGCAACGGAAATGAATATTCCGTCTCTAATTATAGCGACGGAAATTAATTCCGTCGCTAATTCCGTCGTTATTTCATGAATTTCTTGTAGTGTTAAATTGTTGATATCGAGTGTTTTCTGACTCTTCTTCATCTCATAAGATCTTCTTTAAATGTTTCTCTCTTTTTTTTTATTTCCCCCCTCATTTTCATATCTATATTTTGAACTCTTTGTTCATCAAAAATATAAACCTTGAAAAACAAACTAAGTAGATCTCTACTTAGGATTGACTATGTTTGTTTTTTAATTTAGAACATTTCAGATCTATATAACAATTTTGATTAAAACTATCAAAAGTTATCTGATGACCCTAAATTGGTCTTGAAAGATTAAGTCCACATTGGTAGGTTTAAATTTCTATAAGATGAACTTGCAATTGATTAACACATGCGTGATCAATTATCATTAAGGAATTAAATCTCAATTAAGTGATCTAATATTTATAGCATGAAGGGAGTTTATACAAATGAATGTGGATTCAATGTGTAGATCCAATAATTTGATTCATTAACATTGATGGATTGTTAACGAGTATGAGCTTTATGGTGAATAGTTCCCACAGGTTGGCTGGATATATAAAGGAAGAGCATTGATTCAATTGGACATCTTGAATTGAGTTCTCTTCTCTCATTGATTCTTCTCCCCCATTGAGAGGAAGGACCTTGGGTTGCTGGCTCAATCTTGTGGAAGATTTTCGTTATGCTTGTAGGAACTTCTCCGGCGATAAGTAAGGATTCAATGACTTTTGCATTGGATTCAGGTCAGCCCCTCGCGTTCCATTGCATTCAATTTCGATCCAATTTAGGTTCATAGACAATGATAACTAGATCTTGGATACATCCTTTAGTTTATTTTGATGTATCATTATTGATTTCCAATGGTATCAGAGCTTAGGATTAACTTATGTCATCTTTTAAGGCAAAAGGATTATTTTTGATAATTTAGAAAATATACATTGATTTTATATTTAATTACATTGGGATGAGCGAATTGATGTATATTCATTGATTATAACTGTTGGTGCAAGAAACACTAGATCTTGCCTGGAGTTTTGATATTTGACAATACACCTAAGTCTGGTCAGTTTGACCAAGAGTTGATCCAAATAGGACCTGATGTTTGGATGTGTGGATATGAGTGAAGTCTAGTCAGATGACTAGTGAGAAGTCCTAGTCGGTTAGACTACGCAGTGGAAGTTCTAATCTGGACGATTGGGCAAGGAAAGTCCTAGTGAGTGAGGCTAGGCAAGGAAAAATCCTAGTTGTAGGCTAGGCAAAGGGAAGTCCTAGTTTGGAGGATCAGGCGGAAGTCTTGGCAGAGTTAAAGCACCAGGTGAAGTCTGGGTTGGTTTGGAGGATCAGGCGGAAGTCTTGACAGAGTTAAAGCACCAGGTGAAGTCTGGGTTGGTTTGGAGGACCGAATCGCAACAGAAGTCTGGGCTGGTCTGGAGGATCGAGTCACAGCAGAAGTCTGGGTTAATCTGGAGGATCGAGTCGCAGTAGAAGTCTGGGCTGGTCAGAGAGGACTCAGCCGCAACACAAATCTTGGGGGCTGAGGACAGAGCCGAGCAAAAGTCTAACAAATCAGGATGACTTGGTTGACATAAATTCTCTCGAGTGGAGTGGATAAGGGCGCGTTTTCGAAGTGGAACAGTAGGCGTCATACTAATCCAGGATTTCGATAGAAATCTGAAGTTAGACCCACAAGGCGAAGTTAGACCCGCAAGGTAATGTTTAGGTTCTTTGTTTGTTTGTATGTTTGTCTTGCAAGAACCATGAACTAGAAGCAAGATAGAAGAAACAAAGGTAAAGCAAATAAAGACAGTTGAATCAAGCCCAGGGTCAACTCAGGTCAAACCTGAGTCAAAGTGACTCAAGTCGACTTGAGGGAGTTGAGTCGACTGGAGGGAGTTGAGTCGACTTGAGTGGATGGAGTCGACTTGAGCACTAGATGAGAGCCGCGGAAGCCAAGTCTATCAAGAGATGCCACGTCAGCTTCGAGTCGACTTGAATAGGGACTCGAATCAACTTGAAGGTCAAGTCAGCCGCGGAGAAAGTGGATCGGGCTTATGTGGAGTCGACTCGAGATTGGCCCGAATCGACTCGAGCAGGCTATAAAAGAAGGTGAACGTGCATGAACCAGATATCAATTGACAAGCCGTCTCCTTCATCTAGTGGTGGTTCTGAACGTGAACGAGGCCAAGTTCTTACAACCGGGGAAGATCCAGGAGGAGTGCGCGGCGTTCAGGACTTCCAGATCGACGATCAAGAGTTTGATTTTATTTTTACTGTCTTACTTTCTTGTTATCTTTATTTGTTGTTTATTTTGTACTGTAAGACAGATTTCTCCGCCTCCGAACAAGGTTCAGAAAGGAGACCACTAGTGGACGGTATTAACTGACTTACTAGAGTTGACATTGGTCAACTATACTCATAATTGTGAGAAGTTGTTTGAATAACTTGTACTCGAGAAACAACTGTTGGGTCCAAAAGGATGTCTGTATCTCCACAATGGCATGATATTGTCCACTTTGGGCCTAAGCCCTCATGGCTTTGCTCTTGGGCTCTTCCCAAAATGCCTCATACCAATGAAGATACTTTCCATCCTTTTAACCCCATGATCTTTTCCATGTGCTTTAGATGTGGGACTATATTTGCACCCTTGCAACCCAACAATCCCCCCCTCAAACAAAGGACCACTGGAAGCTCCCCTACCATTTCTCATGGTCCGGCTGCCATTTCTCATGGTCCGGCTGCCATGTCCTCATGGTCCGGCTGCCATGTCCTTCATGGTCCGGCTGTCATGCCCCTCATGGTCCGGCTGTCATTTCTCATGGTCTGGCTGTCATGTCCACATGGTCCGGCTGCCATGTCCCTCATGGTCCGGCTGCCATGTCCCTCATGGTCCGGCTGCCATGTCCCTCATGGTCCGGCTGTCATTTCTCATGGTCTGGCTGTCATGTCCACATGGTCCGGCTGCCATGTCCCTCATGGTCCGGCTGCCATGTCCCTCATGGTCCAAGTATCTTCCTTTATTTTTTTTTAAGGTTCAAAACACATGGTTAAATCTAGATCATGGCTCATCCGGTGGTTAGTCCGGTGAAGAGCGGCCTTGCTCTGATACCAATTGTTGGATCCAAAAGGATGTATGTATCTCCACAATGATATGATATTGTCCACTTTGGGCCTAAGCCCTCATGGCTTTGCTCTTGGGCTCTCCCCAAAAGGCCTCATACCAATGAAGATACTTTCCATCCTTTTAACCCCATGATCTTTTCCATGTGCTTTAGATGTGGGACTATGTTTGCACCCTTGCAACCCAACAACAACTCAATAATAGACTTAGTCAACTAGGATTGGTGGCTAGTGACACTGAGAAAACTAAATATCATGCAAGGTACTCAGGTGCCTAGGGTGCTTGGAGCTGATGACGTGGTGTTTTAGTTCTCATGGAACACTGTCATATTGAATCTTCAAGGTGTCGATTGACTAGTCAAAGGATCAGTTGACAAAAGTTCTCGTAAATTAAGAATATTTATTTTTCTTGATTTATTGTGTTAGTTCTATACCTGTATAAATTGAATTAAACTGGTATATGTGTTAGTTTATCAATTTTGTACTGACTTCATTAATTTCAATTTTTCAGGTGACACAGATGATTACTACTATGACTCGTCGTGATGTGATGCATAATAAGCTGAGGAAAGCTATCAAGGGGATAGTATATGACTCAGCTTATGGAGTCAGTGGACACATGAGGAGATTGGACAGACTATTTTGGCATCTAGAGATGCAGAATTTTTTGATTTTGGATAACTACAAGATTTGGGCTTTGGTTTGTTTATTGCCTGAAAACCTGCATGATGTAACACATTTCATATACCTAGTTGTGTACAGAGTTACTTCACTATGCAGATTGTGAAGAGAATCTAGAGAAAGATCCAAAAGAAGACCCTATAGAGGACAGACCCTGTAGAGGACATTTCTATGGGATGTTTGGGTTCGTTACAAGATTCTGTGTCTTGACATCATCTAGATAGCATCCCAGCTGAAGATGTTTCAGTTCAGCCTAAAAAGATAGGACATGTGTGAATTATTACTACACTAGTATTTGTACTAATTATGGGAGTGATAATAACACTACAAGAAAATCGGTCTTTAACAACACTCAAAAGACATCGGTTTTATGGCAAAACCGATGTCTTTTACTTTTTTACAACGGTTTTAACAAAAATCGATGTCTTTGAGAGGTTGATTGGAGACTACGACAACAGTTTTTGGAGGATACAACAACGGTTTTAAAACCGTTGTCTATGTGCGCTTTTAACAACAATTTTTGAAGACTACGACAACGGTTTGAAAACCGTTGTCTATGTGCGCTTTCAACAATGGTTTTGGAAGCTATAACAACAATTTAAAATCGTTGTCTATTTGCGCTTTCAACAACGGTTTTGGAAGCTATAACAACAATTTAAAACCGTTGTATATTTTCGTTGTCTTTAAGAGGTTGATTGGAGACTACGACAACAGTTTTTGGAGGATACAACAACGGTTTTAAAACCGTTGTCTATGTGCGCTTTTAACAACGGTTTTTGAAGACTACGACAACGGTTTGAAAACCGTTGTCTATGTGCGCTTTCAACAACGATTTTGAAAGCTATAACAACAATTTAAAATCGTTGTCTATTTACGCTTTCAACAACGATTTTGGAAGCTATAACAACGGTTTTGGAAGCTCCCTCCAAATATTTATTCCACTACGCGCTTCTAAAACCCCTAGACCCGCGCTTCCAATTCCCTACACCCGGCCGACTTAACCACTGCGCGCATGCCCTTTTAAATATTAAAATAGCATATTAAATTATTTATGATAATGAATTATATTAATGAAAAATTAAATCATAATATAAAAATATTAAGTGCAATCTATTTTAATTATTGATATATTTAAATTTTATTTTGATATTTATATCAAATCCCTTTTGTATCTTTTACTTTTATCAATTTATTTTGATATTAGAAATATGATTTATCATATTTTTTAATGATATTTAATTTAAAATATAATTATAAATAATGTTTAATGATATTTATTAATATCAAAATCTATTCATCGTTTTGTATAGAACGGGTATATTATTAAAAAAAGATTAAAATTTTAATTAAAATATTATATTAATCTATTTATAATAATGATAAATTTTTCATTATTTCCTTATACCCTATCCCGTCGCCCAACCTATTCGTGTCGATTCTCTAAAACCTCCTTACCGCCTCCGCCGCTAATCCCTCGCGATTCGCCTCTGCCCTTCGCCCTTCGCCCTTCGCCATTCGTCGTTAGCCGCTTTCCTTCGCCGGTTGCTCGCCCTTCGCCACCGCCGTCGTCGTTCTCCCTGGAGCTGAGTCACCGCCCGAAGCCAACCCCCTTTCTTCCCTTCTTCTCCGATCAGACGATTTCTCTCTTAATCTAGATCGGGCAAAGGAAGCCTTACGAGCTCAGTCGTCCAAGGCTTCGGTTCAAGCCACCTCCCTCCTTCCCCAAGCTGCTAATCAAAGCTGAATTTAGGATTTTATGGCTTCTAACATGGGTAAGTCTTGAATCTGGTTAGATCGGTTCTTACGGATTTGTCCGGATTTCATGAATTTGTATGTTAAACCTTAAAGCTGAGATTTGTAGGATTTGGATTTTTGGCCGGCAGTGGACAAAATCAAGTTGAGCGGTTGTTTGGGGAAGAATTCTAGGGCATCTCAGTTAATCCGAGGTATAATCTTGACCTAGTTAAACTATTCTTTGAGCATGATCGAATTTTCGTCAATCCACCACCCTCCTCCTTCTTCCTCCTCCGCTTCGCCAGCCTTCGCTTTTCTCATTTCGTGGAATGCTATGGTTGCAGGGTATGCAAAGGAAGGGAATACCAAGGAAGCACTGCAGCTTTTTGACAAAATGCCTGACAGAAATCTGGCTTCATGGAGCTCGATTGTTTCAGGTCTGCGATCAAAAAAGGTTGCTTTGCTGAAGGAGAAAAGAGCCTCAATTAGATTGATGTCACTCTTGCTCGATCATAATTTACAAACAACATAAAAAAAATAAGTGTTACTACAACAGTTTTAGATTCAATGACATCGGTTTGGAAGCGTTGTCGTTAAGTATTATTACAACAGTTTTAGCATCAATGACATCGGTTTGGAAGCGTTGTCGTTAAGTGATATTACATCGGTCGAAAACCATTGTTAAAATTGATGTTAAACAGATATTACATCGGTTTTACACCGTTGCAGAACCGATGTCGTTGAGTGATACTACATCGGTTAAAAGCCGTTGTTAAAATTGATGTTAAACAGATATTACATCGGTTTTACACCGTTGCAGAACCGATGTCGTTGAGTGATACTACATCGGTTAAAAACCGATGTCTAAAATGTCAGACCTTTTACAACGCATTCATAGACATCGGTCGATTTTCTCATAGACATCGGTGGAAAACCGATGTCTATGACTGTTTTTCTTGTAGTGTAAATCTATCTAGTTTATTAGAGTTATTTTTTTAATTAGTTATGAGTATAAATGTTATAGGTAGCATTCAAAGTAGAGTTTTTATTATTTGTTAACAATGCGTACAACATGTTTACTTTAATGATATGTTCATTTTATGTTGTTTGCTCTACATGATGCATGATATTTAGTTATTGATGTACACTCTTTGAATGGTTCATTATGAGTATAATTAATTTTTTAAATAATAAATTCATTTAATGATAAATATTATGATTAAGTTCATTAAGATGAGATGTATGTAATAAAATAGATCAATGTAAGTTAGATTGGAACATACAAATGATGAGGGAGAATGTAATTCTCACTTGATTTTGTAAAACAAATCAAATTTATATTGAATCAATTTAGAGATTACATACATAAAGACAAGACATGTACTGAATATCTAAATAATTTATTCATTCACTACAAGAAAACAGGGCTTCAGAAACAGATTTTTTAGACGGAATTAAAATCTATTTCAGATTTAGATAAATTAGTGACAGATTTGCTACAAAATTTCTAATCCGTTCCACTTTAATAAAATATAATATTTGAAAAACAATTTGAGACAGAATTTAAAATGAATTTGAGACGAAATTACAAATAAATTTTTATAAACAAAAATAAATACAGAATATAAACAGAATTTGAAACCGTATAATTTCTGTCATAAAATTCGTTTAAAATTTCATAACAAATTGAGATAGAAAATAATTCGTTTCAAATTTATATAAAATATTTTAAACTAAAATAAAATCTATTTTAGATTTAGATAAATTAGTAACTGATTTGCTATAAAATTACTAATCCGTTTCACTTTAATAAAATATGATATTTGAAAAAATATTTGAGACGGAATCAGAAATGAATTTGAGATGAAATTATAAATAAATTTTTATAAACAAAAATAAATACATATTATAAATAAAATTTGAAACCGTATAATTTCTGTCTAAAAATTCATTTAAAATTTCATAACAAATTGAAACAGAACATAATCTGTTTCGAATTTATATAAAATATTTTAAACAAAAATAAAATCTATTTCAGATTTCGATAAATTAGTGACGGATTTGCTACAAAATTATTAATCTGTTTCACTTTAATAAAATATGTTATTTGAAAAAAATTTGAGACGACATCTAAAATAAATTTGAGACAAAATTATAAATAAATTTTTATAAACAAAAATAAATACAGATTATAAACAGATTTTAAAACTGTATAATTTCTGTCTAAAAATTTATTTAAAATTTCATAACAAATTGAAACGAAAAATAATCCGTTTCAAATTTATATAAATTATTTTAAACTTAAATAAAATTTATTTCAGATTTAGATAAATTAGTGACCGATTTGCTATAAAATTACTAATCCGTTTCACTTTAATAAAATATGATATTTGAAAAAAAAAATTTGAGATGAAATTTAAAATGAATTTGAGATGAAATTGTAAATAAATCTGTTTAAAATTTTTAAAAATTTTGAGATAGAAATAAATCTATTTTAAATTTATATAAAATAAAGATGATTTTAAAATAAATATGAAATTTAATTCAAATTTATATAAGTGGAGATGAGTTTATTATGAAATTATTAATTTATTTTGCTTTAATAAAATTGATTTGTTTTCTTTATTATGGGAAAAATACAAATTATTACTACTAAGATAGGAGAAAAACTAGCCAAATGAGTTATAGTCACTTGCTTCTGAGGCATAGTTGAGTTGGTTATGACGGAGTAAACTTATTGAGGTGACCAGGGATCGAATCTCGGTAAAGCTAAAAATTATTTATTTTAAATATTTCTAATTTATTTGAAATGTGTGAGGACAGAAATATTAAGCGAAGACGAATTTAATACAAAATTAGAGCTAAAATTTATTAACAGATTAAAATTATATATTTCAAAATAAAATTAGAGACAGAATTTGTATTTAAAATTAATTTCAAATTAAAAATAGATTTATAAATGAATTTTCAATCTGTTTTTGAAATTAGAGACAAAATATTTCTATCTCAAAATTAGTCACGAGGTTTTCAGTAACGGAATTTTGTGATAGAATATTCTGTCTCAAAACATTGTTTAGAGACGGAAAAATGATTTTCAGAGACAGAATTTTTTGTCTCTAAAACTCTGTTTTCTTGTAGTGTATGATAGGTTATGGCAACAAAGAACATCATAGCTGAATTGAATAAGAGTAAAAAACTTAATGAGATCAACTACAAAATCTGACACCTCATGATACAGTATGTCCTAGAGGAACAAGAAGTTCTAGAGGCTGTAAATGAGGTCATGGTTGAATCTGTAGATGGTCCCACTGCACAAAACAGGCGAGATCTTGATGCCTATAAGGCATGGAAGAAAAATGACTTCACTACTAAGGGCATTTTGATTAGTTCAATGGTGGATAACCTAGCATTTGAGTATGAGTTATATTCTTCAGTTCATGTAGTCTGGGTGACCCTTAGGGATAAGTATAGTGGAGTTAGTCTAAGCAAGCTTCAGCAACTGACAATCAAGTTTGACAACTATAAGAAGTACTTGAATGTATCGATGGTTCAACATCTCAAGGAAATGTCGAACATAATTCGGGAGTTTAAAACTGCTGGTCATTAGTTGATCAATGAACAACAGGTTCAGACACTTATTTGATCTCTTCCAAATTCTTGGAAAACGATGAAGCAGACTCCAACTCACAGTGAGAGTATTAAAACTTTCACTTATGTCTCACGCCATGTAGAATTGGAGGCAGAGAGAGTGGAATTCGCAAGGATTTCTGACCAAGTCTATGGTTAAAATCAATATATTTTATTATTGTTTTAAATTTATAAATCACATAACTATTTTCAAAATTTTTGGTAGAATTTATATGATTTTGTTTAAAAGAATTTTAAGGTTTTTTTGATATATTTTTAATTAAAATGTAATGATTTTGATCATGATTAGAGGTGTTAGGGGTGCATGTTGATCAATCATAGTTTTGTTAGGTGGTAGTTTGAAAGAGCAATGAGTTTAGGAAGACATAATCAGAGCATTCTTTCACGATAAAATAAAAAGGATAGTCCTTTTGACGATTCTATTTAAAAAGGGCCTAATAAATTTATTTGTATCGAACCTGAGGTTATTATGTTGGCTTTCATTTTTTAAGCTAAATATTGAAGAAATAGACATTTTGCCCAATTTAACTCAATCTATAAGAATTAGGATAGACCAAGTTCACCTAATGAGTTAAACCATTGGTTGATCATTTTTAGGCCGACTCAATTTGGCAATTTGAGAAATAAAAAATTATGGGTTACGGTTATGGTTAAGTATTTGATTAAAATCGAATTAAACTGAACCAAATTATTTAAAATTGAATCGAATCAAATTTTTTCAAACTAATCAAACTGATAAAATATCAATTAATTTGATCGAAAATCAAATTAACTAAAATTTTTAAATATTATAAGAGATTTACTAATTAGTTAGAGATTTATAAATTCACTTCTTTAAAAATTTATCGATTATTTTCTTATTTTAATTAATTTAATTTATTCGATTTAATCAAATAAAAAATTTTAAAATTGAAATCAAATTGAATTAATTATTTTAAATAAAAATTAAAATTCTGAAATAATCAAATTGCTTTTTAAATTCAATCCATAATACCATGGATCAAGAGAAATTAAATGAAAGCCAAACCGTTTTATTTAAATTAATATTTAAATTTAAATTTATCTCATTTATTATCTCTAAATCAATTATTTAATTCGACCAAGTAAATTATTTTATTTAAAATGAGTTTTAGGATTTAGGGCTTTTATTCTACAGGTAATTATTATTAAATAAAACGAATTAATGAATTTAATAAATTAAAAAATTTGGCATTTATAAAATTAAGAACGCCGAAGTTTTCACTTGCAAATTGGATTCATTCTACTTAGATTCCTACAGGAATAATCATCATATACTTCCTTTAAAATGGTATCAGTCTCTTCTAATTTGCAAAAGGATTTTTTTATTAAGGACCTGTATATTCTGTACTAATTGACACCAAGAAAATGCCAGATTTGGAACGTCTGGAGTAGTACAAAGAACAACAAAATGATGTCGATTTGCCACCAAAAAAAAAAAGGAAGAAAAGAGAAATCTCTGAACAAAAAATTGCTTTTTGTTTCTCAAAACTGAGTAATTAAGATAGAGATTGCTAATTATTATTATTATTAAGGGTTTTATTGAATTCATCATAGATCAGCTTTTAAAATTAAGGAGCCTACCAGCTTACCTGGAGAAGACGCGGCCGCAGTCGCAGGAGTGGCCGCGGGTGCCGCAGGTCTTGAGGTGGGCCTTGTAGCCGGAGTGGACGGCGTAGGCCTTGCTGCACCGGGCGCAGGCCCACTGCCGGTGGCTGCTGTGCTTCCGCCGGAAGTGCTTCTTGATGCCGACGAGGTCGCCCAGCGCGTGACGCGGGGATCATATACTATAATAAAGAATTATCTTATTTAGCCTTTAACATAATTGAGTTATTAAAATAGTTATTTAAGTAGACAAAAATTAAATTTTGAAAACCAAAGAAATAATTATGTGGTTGACAGTGTGGTTGACGGTGTGAAATCGTTGGTGCGACGGATTCCATATTTTATTAAAAAATATCCTATTTATAATTTTAAAAAAATTAAAATATAATGAAAGGTTTAAAATAATTTTATTTAATTATTAAATATCTCTTTGACTAGAAACTATCTCTGTATTTATAAATAAGTTATAATAATCAAATTTAAAAAATATTTTTTTTTCAAAAATGAAAATGTCTATTTAATAAAATAAAATATAATATCATACTTTTAAAAAAAAAGAAATCAAATTGGAATTGGAATTTGATTTTTTCTAATCCAATTTATTGTAAAATAAAAATTTTATAAAAAATAAAAACTATATAAATTAAAAACCCTAAATAAAAGAATTTATATGAAATTGTACTAATTCTCCTCGAACCAGGACTCTTTACGTGTTCCCCAAGCAACTAAATCATTTCATTTTATAATTATTGATTCGCGTTATCAATGACGCAATTAAAATGATTAACAATTCACGATTTTACTGTTTTTTTTTTTTGCCAAATTTGACCAATTCCTCTCAAACCAATCAACCGGTTCAAAATTAACCCACCGGTCCTCTATAAAACCTACGGTTCCGCGTAACCAAACGCCATGAACGGCACGACTTCTCGGATGGCCCGCCGCGTCTTCTCTCTGGGCTCCGCCGGCATCGCGGCGGCGCGAAGAGCACCTAACGGATCCACGTGGCTGGCCGCGTCTCCGCGCTTGCTTAGCACCGCCGCGTCGGCCGGCGGCGAGGTGACTGCCGCGCCCAAGGGGGAGGAGAAGGCGGTCGCCAGCTACTGGGGGGTGGCGCCGGCGAAGCTGATCAAGGAGGACGGCACCGAATGGAAGTGGAATTGCTTTAAGGTCTGAAATTGTTTTTATTGTAGATTAAAATCCTTTTTTTTGTTGTTAATTTCTTCTATTTTGTGTATATTAAAAAGCCATGGGATACGTACTCTTCCGACCTCTCCATCGACCTGCAAAAGCACCACGTGCCGACGACGTTGGGGGAGAAGATGGCTCTAGGGCTCGTGAAGGCGCTTCGTCTACCGACGGATATTTTCTTCCAGGTATTGGAAAAATAAATCGAATTATTTTGCGTACTAAATCGATTCTAAAAACTTATATATTATATATATTGTTGAAATGGCAGAGGAGGTACGGTTGCCGGGCGATGATGCTGGAGACGGTGGCGGCGGTGCCGGGGATGGTGGGCGGGATGATGCTGCACCTGCAGTCGCTGCGGCGGTTCGAGCATAGCGGCGGGTGGATCCGGGCGCTGCTGGAGGAGGCGGAGAACGAGCGGATGCACCTGATGACGTTCATGGAGGTGTCGAAGCCGCGGTGGTACGAGCGGGCTCTGGTGGTCGCGGTTCAGGGCGTCTTCTTCAACGTCTACTTCGCGGCGTACCTGCTCTCGCCCAAGCTGGCGCACCGCGTGGTGGGATACCTGGAGGAGGAGGCCATCCACTCCTACACGGAGTTCCTCAAGGACCTGGAGGAAGGCAAGATCGAGAACGTGCCGGCTCCTGCCATAGCCATCGACTACTGGCGCCTCCCGGCGGACGCCACCCTCAAGGACGTCGTCATGGTCATCCGCGCCGACGAGGCCCACCACCGCGACGTCAACCACTTCGCATCCGTAAGTTAAACGATTTTCTTTCAACTTAATTACAGTTATTTCTTGCTCTGTTCTCATTTCTTTAAACTTGTCTTGATGATCAGGATATCCATTACCAGGGACGTGAGCTGAGAGAGCTGCCGGCTCCGGTCGGCTATCATTGATGATGGATGGAAGGAACAAAGGACTGATCCGAAATTGTGATTTTATCGTGAAGTATTTTCTTCAGCACTGAACTTTTTTTTATTTTTTATTATTTTGGTTTAAGCTTTTATATCATTTTCTGGGAAGGCGATTGAAATAGATGTTATAGTTTATTTGTACAGAATCATAATAATATGTGAATATCACATTTCACTTTTTAGTTTATCCAGATTTATATAGCACAGAAACCTTACTAATGTTTGTCTATAATATTAGAACAATATAAATGCATTTGGTTTTGATGCTAGATAATTACAACTTTGTTGTTCCTTATTAAATCTATCTCGGATTTTAATAAATTTAGATAATTTTTAAAAAAAAAAAACCAAAGTTGGATTTAAACCACAGACATTCATAAAAGATAAATTTTCAGCACACAAAAATTAACCTCCGCTGCCACGATGGTCTTGATGCGGATTGCCATTGCGCGCAACAAACGGTTGAATCCATCTCCAAACCCTATCTTCGGCAAAAGGTGGAATCCGTCATCTTAGCGGTCTCATACGATCGATCCCACGATTATTTGTGAGGAAATTGAAAAACTATAATCGAAGAAATTGCAGTTGTCATGAACATCTCCAAACCCTATCACACATTATAAAATTAGTTAATTATATATTCATCCCCGTAATATTCAAATTTACGTTTAACCCCTCCTTCCCGTCTCTTTTGCCGTCGCAGAGTGCAGCCTCTTTCCAACACCTAGCCGAAACCTAACCGTTTCCCTCTCGGCCGGCAACTCCGCCGCCGTCACCCCCTCCTCTTCCATCGAAGCTTTTGTCGTGATCTCTATCTCCGTCTCATTCTTTCCCCTATCTACCGGCTCTTCAGGGAAGCACGGCAGCCACCGCGGCACGTGCCTGAAGGACGGCTCCCTGCCCGCCGCCGCAAAGCTCCTCCACGTCTCTCTGTGCGCCTTTTCCGTCCCCTCCCGAGGGATCGGCTTCGCAAAAGGAATCTCCTCCACTGACCACACAAACTCCTTTAATTCCCTGAGTGCCCCAGAACGGAGCGGCTCCCCTGCCGGGTGGGAGCCGCCAGGGAAGCCCGTCGCGGCGCTGAGACCCTCGATCGCCCGCACGAGGTCGAGGAGATTGGATTCGGTGCGTCGGTGCGAGGCGGCTACGGACGCGGCGGCGCATCCGAGGGCCTGGAGGTAGCGAGCGGCGATGTCGGAGAGAGCGCGGAGGGCGGAGGGCTCCGCTGCGGAGTATCCCACGGAGAGGCAGATCTGCGCGACGGCGACCTTGGAGACGGCGGCGTCGAAGGCGGAAAGGGAAGGGGCAGTAGGTGACGGTTGCGGCCGCTCCTCCGCCTTAAACTTCCGCCGTCTGGGGGTCGCCATTCATCGCCGGCGGGGAACTGCTACTGAATCCAAAACTGCTCGAACCCTCGCCGAATTGAAAAAGGAGCAAGGGTTTTGTCGAAGAGACACAAGATAGACCGGTTTGGTTTTGCTCAGACCAAGCCAGTGATACAACTTCCTACTGCGTAGGGAAAATAGAGATTTCTTACGTATTATTCTCTAAAGAATCAATATGAAGTTATAAATATTTGCGACGTGGTTACGCCCTCTGCCTCGCTCGTGTTTATGGGGGTAGATGGGTCAAGCCACTCGGGAATTCTAGGAGTCTCGATTCGAAGAAAATATTCAATTAAGTTAACGAGTCAAGTTTGAGCTTGATTTCAAATTTGAAAATATTATCAAGACGAACTTTAACTTAACAGCATTTGATTTATAAACTTGCGAACATGCTCGTTTAGAGACTTACTGTTATGAGTGTTATAACCGAACCGAGACACACCGCTCGAGTCCTATCCACTTGGTCAATCTCGACTTTTGACGACGATCCATTCGGCCAAGCACCGCAAGGAGTCAGCCAAGCTAGAAAGAAGTCAACCAGCTCAGGCAGGCAGAGTCCTTAGTAGACTCTTTAGGCCGAATCCGAGTCCTCAGCAGACTCCTCAGGCCAAATCCGAGTCCTCAGCAGACTCCTCAGGCCGAGTCCGAGTCATCAGCAGACTCCTTAGGCCGAATCCGAGTCCTCAGCAGACTCCGCAGGTCGAATTCAAGTCCTCAGTAGACTCTTCAGGCCGAATCTGAGTCCTCAGCAGACTCCTCAAGCAGAGTCCTCAGCAGACTCTTCAGGCAGAGTCCTCAACAGACTCCCCAGACCAAGTCCTCAAGCAGAGTCCTCAGCAGACTCCTCAGGCCGAGTCCGAGTCCTCAGCAGACTCCTTAAGGCCGAATCCGAGTCCTCAGCAGACTCCTCAGCCGAATTCGAGTCCTCAGTAGACTCCTCAGGCCGAATCCGAGTCCTCAGCAGACTCTTCAGGCAGAGTCCTCAACAGACTCCCCAGGCCGAGTCCTCAAGCAGAGTCCTCAGCAGATTCCTCAGGCCGAGTTCGAGTTCTCAGCAGACTCCCCAGGCCGAGTCCGAGTCCGAACTCAGGTCGAGTCCTCAGTAGACTCCTAAGGCCGAATCTGAGTCCTCAGCAGACTCCTCAAGCCGAATCCGATTCCTTAGCAGACTCCTCAGGCCAAATCCGAGTCCTCACTCAAGCCGAGTCCGAATCCTCAGACCGAC
Organism: Curcuma longa; assembly: GCF_044706935.1. Lineage (NCBI taxonomy): Eukaryota > Viridiplantae > Streptophyta > Magnoliopsida > Zingiberales > Zingiberaceae > Curcuma > Curcuma longa. The sequence continues at coordinate 1,156,491 of NC_133876.1, read as the reverse complement.
TCTTGACTCTGAGCCAACTCTTCTCCGTCAGTCAGATTCCACCGTCTCAGCCCAGACTCGACTCATACAAATGTCACCTCTCGGTGCCCTGCCCCATCACTCTCATCCTCTCTTCTGACAGTCTCATACCCCTTAATTATGATCGTCGCCCTAAACACCCACGTGTGAAGTGACAATACCATCATATGTCAACGATGGGACTTGTAATCTAAATATTCCATATCTCCCTGACAAGATAATAATTAAGGATGGAACAACCACTTTAATTAAGATGGGATGTGACTTCCTTTCTCTCATACATAAAGACCACTCCCCCTCTGCCCTCAGGTACGCGCGCTCACCCACATACATACAATACATCACTGCAGTTCCTTCTTCTTCGTCTTCTCCAGCGGCTGACTTGGGCGTCGGAGTGGTCACGTCAGGGCACCCCCTGGCCTTCCCTTTCACGCCTTCTTTGTGTTCTCAAGTCCCTCCTTTGGTGTTGAAGACTGGTGGGTGGTGATTTGTCCGAAAGCGGATCTCAACAGGAACATTTACAAACATGTTCATTAAGAAATATGTGAAAATTTTCATTAACAATGTGTACAAGTCAAGGACTTACCGTGTGAATCTTTACTTACCTCGACGTCTCTTAATATTCTTGATTTATGACGGAGTATCATTAGTCATTTCTCACCTAAGTCAGACCGAGTGTGATAAACTGAGTTTGACTGTAATGTTCGAACAACCACACATTCTTTTCAATCCTTAGTTATCTCTCAGAAGGCTGCGATGCAGTTTGGACTTATAGATGTGTAACCGAGTCAAGGATTCGAAAGATTGCCGACCTAGAGTCAGGCATTATGATGCAACCGAGTCTAGGAGTCAGAATGTTGTCAGCTCGGAATCAAGCATTTAAATACTCCCTTCGACATACCTCCTCGTATTTTCCTTAACACAATAGACATCATATCTCTACATCTAACTCGACACAATAGACCTCAATCTTCAATCTTCCCCTCAACTCAATAAATATCATATTAGATAATCTTCTAGTATGCGATTATTTATTGGAGTTATGTGGGATTAACTTTGCTAGAAATAAATTCATATTTATTTGTTGAGAATGATTGAATTAATAATATCAAACTGTGACAGATTGGGTTGCACTACGAGTTGCCAGGAACAGTTGTGCTGCACTGAGTTGTCGAGTGCCAAACTTGGCTAGTGCCGAAGCGATCAAGTTCACCCATCTGCCGAGCCGAGCATCGAACACTCCCCAATTGTCCTGAATGCCGTGAAGCTTGAGTGATTTGGGTGTTAAGTTACCCGAGCACCAAGAGCTTCCCATGAGGCATGTTGCGAGCCAAGATTCGAGTCCTCCCGAGTGGGAAGCGCCACTCTACTGCCGCCTATAGTCTATAGAGTCATTATGAGTCTCCAGGTGGGAACCGAGCCGAGCCGAGCCAAACTTTCGAGTGAGAGTGACGTGAGATCCAAGCGGTCCGATTGCTTCGCGAGTCAATTGCAAAGCCACACGCCAAGTTGGCTGAGACTCCCAACTGCCGAGTGCAAGTTAGGAACCTTCTGATGAAACCATGAAATCCACATCAAATGTCGAAATCTGCCTCTGAAACTTGCACCAAATCTGTATGGTCAGTAGGTTGTTGCGGCCACTGGGACTCCAAGATTTAAGAAAGCCAGCAATAGCATCGGAATTCCTGAATCCAGTTATGCCAATTGAAGTATACAGGCGGAAATGCTAAACTTGAATAGTTGAATTCCACCTTCTAGTGGAACATCTGCACTTCTTGTATCATTGCGGTTTCGATGATGACCTTCTACTGTACATTTATCCTCCAAGCAAGCAAAACCTTGCTGATGATGCCACCGATTACACGGAAAACATCAATATATGCTTCTGTAATTCTTCCACAATCAGCTTCAAGAGCAGAACTCAATTAATATTCCACCTTCATTAATAAAAAGGTCCTCAGCAATAGCCAGCGCGGTCGCCACCCACGAGTATTCAAGCGACAGAGCACCTCAGGTAGGCTTCCAACTAGGGCCGAAAGGGGGGAGGACCGTTGGGAATCAAGCAGCGAATTTTGACCCAAAGAATGGCAATTAGCTTCTCAATAACTGCAGCAGTTGGGGATTTCAGAGTGTTCTTCCGAATACTAAAATAGGAAAAAGGATGAGTCGGGCTTTATAACACAATTGAGTCAAGAATTTAGAAGGTTGCCGACTCAATCCATATTTATATTTGCGCAACCGAGCTAAGGATGTTCCGGCTCCTTACCGACGACAGCTGAATCACCAGACAAGGGGGAGGCCGCGTCACCCGATGTTTCCACAGCGGAAGAGAAAGGACCTGCGAAGGGGGCACTGAACGCACGGATTAGCTGGGCGCCGGGGGATCCCGGCGTGGCCACTCCGACGCTCAAGTCAGACCTAGGGAAAATGCAAGTGTACCCTCCGGATTCAAGATGGGCAGAATGTCATACCTGAGAGGTTTATATAGGGCGAGGGGGAGGAGATGCCTTCGGATCTATGCGCCTGTCATTGGAGGAGCGGGCGGAATTGCTGGGTCACGCGTGTGACAGATTCCGCAAATCGGACGGTTTGTCCGTGCGGCTTATCCTTTTTGGAGGGCTGTGATCGAGTGGGGCCAAGTAAAGAGACTTGGTGTACCCATCGCCTCTTGTGGATAAAGCATTGGAGGAAGGAGGCGCATCGATCCGTTGGTATCCTCTAGGTGTCAGGAGTGGCCGGTATGTGCGGTTGAGATGCGTGGCTGCCCGGTATTCTCAACTGCGTTGATAGGGGGTGCTCGGTCCGTCCCGAGCTTGTTACCTGTTTTGTTACTGTAGGGATCAATGTGGGGCCCTTATCCTAGGGTAGGCACCTAGTGCGGTGATCCTGCTATGAGGTCGGCTTATGATCTCGAGACCAAATCACGAGGTCGGCGAGCGTTACAGGATATTGGGTACCGGAGTTTGGAGGAGCTCGGCTGGGATAATGGTAGCCGTTCTGACCTGGCAGGCAGGTAGGCCAGGGGATGTTGTGCCTACTTGAGTTTGCCAGATGCTGATAGCGCAGACGTACAATCCCTTAGCGAGGTCGGTTGTATAGTCTGCGTAGGGCGTTATCCCTAGCTGTAGGGGGGGCGCATCTGAGATGTTAAGGTGTGTGCCGATCTCGAGGCTAGGTGGGCCCCGGGTAGTTCTTCTCCTGGGAACAGGTTGGGGTTGTTAGTAGGACTTCTCAGCCGTGGTGCCGGGGGGGGGGGGGGGGGAGGTGATTCTCCTGCCTAGGATTTGGGTTTAAATCACCTTCCTCTCCTCCTAGGGGAATTGGGTTTTCCTTGTTGGATGCTCCGTCCTTGCCACGTGTCTTCTGAGGGACTCTCTTTATCCTACGTGTTTTGCCCATGTCATTCCATCCGGATCACAAGCCTCCCGACCTAGTTTAGTCGAAGGAGACGTAGTTCGACTGACTGAACTTAAGTTTGGTTTGCTTTGTCCATCTGTTTATTTGGGCCTGTTCAGTTACGGCTTCTACGTTGGTTTAATTTCTTTCGTTGATCTCGTCCCGTCGGCTCAGATTGGCCACGTTTCGTTGCGCCGATTGCTTTGGTTTGCTCATCAACGGTCGGGATTGTTCGACCGTTCGACTTAAACCCCCGGCGTTTCGTCGTCTTCCGCACTTGCTGCTTCGAACCCTAACTCCCGCGTGTTCTCCTGCTCCGATTTCCTTCCGATCTCGCTTGCGTTCTTCCCGCTCCTAGGATTTCTTCCCCTTCGACCATGTCCGCTTCTCCTCGTAAGTCTACTATCTGATTTAGGACGTGTTTCGCCTGGTTCTACTTCCAAGCCCTAGGGTTTCGTTCTTTTTCTTCTTCTTTCGTGTTTCTCCTCGCTTCTTTTTCCTTCCGCTTTTGTTTAGCCTACTACTTTCCTCTTCTTGCACCCTTATGGGCACTCCAGTCCGCTGGTATGAGGTCGAGACCTCTTTGCTGCACGCGGATGATGCGGTGTCGCTTCGGGATCGCTACGGTATCCCTAGCGATCATCTGATTAAGGTGCCTACCTCCCTTCAGCGACCGCACGAACCGCCTTCTGGTTATGTCACCTTCTTCCAGGGACAGTTGGAAGCGGGTTTGCGTTTTCCTGTTTCCCCACTCTTCCACGACCTAGCCAATTATTTCCACTTTTCCCTGTCCCAATTGGCTCCGAACTCCTACCGCTTGCTATGCGGTACCTTTATCATTTTTCGGGTTTACAACATCTCCTTTGATCCCCAACTTCTTCATCAGTTTATCCACCCTAAGAAGGGTGAGCCTGGGGTCGTGTACTTCTCAGCTAGGTCGGGTTTCAAGTTCCTAGCTGGGTGTTCTGATTCCCAAAAGGGATGGAAACGGAGATTCTTTTATATTAAACCTCCGTCTCCTTATGCTTGGCCTACTACATGGGAACCCCTTATGCCTCCTCCCCCTTCTTTGGGTTCTTATCAGTCTACGTCGTCTTTTGCACATATCAGGGCGACGTTATCTCCCCTCATGTTTGATGCCAACAAATTGGTATCCAATGAGGCTCTCCTGTATCGAGCGGGCCTTAGTCCTACCCGCGTTCCCCTGACTTCGTCTTTGTGTAAGTCTTCTATTTTTGCTGTAATTCTTTTTTGAGCTAATTAACTTCCTTCCCTCGTTTTTTGGTGGCAGATGAGATTCTAGTGGATGCCTCTGTGAAGAAGGCTTTGAAGTGGGACCTTTCCATTACTGATAACTGGTGGGTTTCTACCGAGGTAGAGGGGTCTTCGGCAGGCGCCGGAGTTCCCCTTATATCAGGTGAGCCCGAGGCTTCGGAAGCTAGGGTTGTGGAGTTGGGGGGCTCTGCCGCTGCTGAGGAACCTGAGAGCTCGGTTCCCGTTGCTGCGAGAGGTGAGGTGTCTCTGTCGATCCTTTCAGCGGACTTAGGACAGGTCTATGCTTCCTTTGGTCTTGAGGAGGAGGGGTTCGGGTCTCCTGCTACAACGAATCTGGTACCTGAGACTTCGGTGCCGAGAGATTCAGCTCCTGTAACCGTTCGGGAGACTCGGGCCCGACGACGGATCCGTGAGGAGAAGAGTAAGTATCTTGCAGCTTCTGGGAAGTCGGAGACCATTGTGATTGATGTCCCGGAGATTGAGGTATCGGGGCAGGTTTCCCCTCCTGGGGTGGAACCTTTAGCAGCTTCTCCCTTGAGGCCTATGTCCTCGGAGTCACGCGCTAAGCAGCGTCCTGCGAAAAGAAAGGCATCATCCACTTCTGCTACTGCCTCGAAGAAGAAGAAATCCAAGGTCGTCCGTCCTCCCCGCTCTCCTTCGGCTATCCATGTGGAAGAGACTTCTGGGGATGATTTCCAAAAATACATCCGGGAGGTGCTACCCACTCTGGATACAGAGACCATTTTTAGTCATATCCACGGTTCCCTGGGCAAGGTATGAAGTTTTTATTCCTGGGTGTTGTTTTATCGTAGCTTGCTGATACGCTTTTCCCTGTTCATGTCCAGGTGGTGAGGCAGTGCCAAGAACTGCATCGTAGGGTTCCTTCCCTTAGCTCGGATAATCTGCGCCTAGAGGCCCAAGTAGTTGAGTTGCGAAAGCAACTGGAGGGTCTAGCTGGATCAGAGAAGCTACGAGCTGGAGCTGAGGTCTTGGAGCTAAGGCAAGAGGTCGACCGATTAAAAGTAGATGCTGAGCTTAGGACTTCCCGGCTTCGGGAGTTAGAACAAGAATTGGAAGAAAGTCGAGCCTCCACCCACAAAGCCCAGTTGATGCTAGGGAAAACCCGGCAAGAAGTCGGACTTCTGGGGAAGGCTCGATTCAAGCTTGAAGCCGACCTTGCCTTGGCTTATCAACAGAAAGGAATGCTCCATCATGACTTGGAGCAGGCTCAGGCTCGGGTGCATGCCTTGGAATCCCAGCTGACCGAGGAGAAGGAACATCGGGAGCTGGCACTTGGGGGTAGAGATAAGGCTCTTTCCGAGGTGGAGGTTCTCCGAAAGCAGTTAGCCGATCTTCAGAAGCAAGGAGAAGAGCAGAAGGCGACCTTTTTGAATTCTCCTGAGTTCCAGGAAATGTTAGGAAAGAAAACTGGCACCATGCTTATGCATGGGTTTCAAGGGGCCGTGAAACAGTTCATTCAGTCGGGTGTGCTGACCCAGGGTGTCAACTTGAGCTTCCTGGACCCGGAGAAGGTCTGGAGGGAGCTGCCTGCTTCGGAGAGACCGGGTCCCTGATCTAGTTTTTTATCTTTCTGCCTGTCACAGATATTTGGACTGAACTGTTTTTGTGCCTTCCTATGTGGGAAGCTGACCTTGATGTAATATTGTTCTTTTGGGTAGCCGTTTTATTTTTAATCTTTGGATTGCCTTGGAATTTTGAGGAGGGATAGCTCGGATGGTAGGGTTCGTTGGGGTGAGACTCGATATGCTGGGAATAGAGGAGTCTTTATTGATGACTCCAACCAGTTTCCTCTGTAGCGGGGCCTGTGTTTTCTGGTTTGTTATTGCTTTGTTCCGAGGTCCGACCTGCTCGCCGAGCTGTTTATATTTTGAAGGGACCTGTGTCAAGCTCAGGTTTAACTCACATGCTAATTGTCTTTCCCCTCTTAATTTATCCGTGAGGGGTTTCGCTCTGTGATTTATTGCTTTATCTCCTCCGTTATTTCGGTTTCGTGCGGTTGTGATGTGTGGATTTTACGGTTGATTAACCGCACTCATCGATTGGTCCAGGTTTAAGTGTTTCGATGGTCGAGATCCGCCGACCGTTTCGCCTTAGGTCTTTCTTCTTCTTTGCCTCGCTACTGGCGAACCCTAACCACTCTGTCTTCGCTACCTTCGCCTCTTGCTTCTGCGCCCTTGGTTCTTCTCGCTGTGCTCTCCTTTGCGAACTCTTCGCTTCTTCGTAAGTTTTCGCCCTACTCCTTGAACTGCCTTTCCGCGTCCTTGCCGATTCTCATCGTTCCTGCCTTCGTACTGCGATTTTTCGGGTAAGGGTATCTTCTATTGCTGTGACGATCCCTTCGCCCTTTCTCCTGCATTATTTCTTTGGTTCCCTCTTCCTACGGGCGATTCGCTCTTTCTTTGTTCGTCCTTTCTTCGTTAGTCTGTCTAGGGTTCTTTTTGGTGTTGTCTAGACTTTGTTCTTTGTAGGGCCTGTTCCGATGTCCGATTCACCCCCTTGGTTTACTAGATGTAAACCTACCAAGTTCACTGCGGATGATGAGGCTCTGCTCAGGGCCCACTATGGCATTCCAGATGATCATGAGGTTCTGGTTCCTACCTCTGACCAGAGACCTCACCAGCCTCCTCCAGGCTATGTGACTTTTTTCCGAGGTCAAATGGAAGGAGGTCTTCGTTTTCCTCTCCCTCATTTCCTTCAATCTCTCTCTTCCTACTTCCAGCTTTCCCTTTCGCAGCTTCCCCCTAACTCCTTTGTGTTAGCCTGTTGTGCTTCCATTATTTTCCAGATCTATCAAATTTCTGTTGATCCCGCCACCTTTCATTACTTCTTCTGGGTTAGGAAAGGGAAGCGGGGGGAGATCTACCTCGCTGCTCGACCCGGCTTCCTAGTTTTGGACAAGTGTCCTTCCTCTTGGAAGGGTTGGAAGGATAAGTATTTCTTCCTCCGGCCTCCTACCCCTTATACCTGGCCGACCTTCTGGCGATCTGCTCCTCTCCCTTCACCAAATCTTGGCCAGTACAGGTTAAACCCTGCTTTCCTGTCAGCTTCACAAACTCTGGACGGTCTCCATTTTAATGTCAAATCTCTGATATCCAATGAGGCCTTGTTATATAAAGCTGGCCTTAGTCCCAACGACGTCCCCCTGGAGGCTTCCTTGAGTAGGTTTCTCTAAGGCTCTTGTTTGTGCATTTGTTATACTAACTAATTTTTCCTTCCTTGTGCTTTTCAGGAGACATTTTGATGGAGGCCTCCTTACTGAAGGCACTGAAGTGGGACCTTACCACCACAGATAAGTGGTGGGTTCCTGATGAGGTTACTGAGTCCTCGACGGCTACCCCTGGAGGTGGAAGTTCGATTCCTGCTGAGCCGGAGGGGGCAATGATTGTTGATCCTGAGGAGAAACCAGACCTCGACATTGCTGTAGCTGTAGGGAAAACATCTCTGCCTCCTGCCTCAATTTCCCTGGAACCCGTTGAGAGAGAGTTCACCAATACTGTGGTGAATTTAGAATCTTCGGCCGAGACTGAGCCCCTTTCTGAGGTACCGGCAACAAGAGGCAATCCTCCTCTTGGGGAGACTCTGGAGGCTTCTTCCCAAAGAAGGAGCGGAGAGGAAGAAACCCTGGTGTCCGGACCCTTGGAAGAGTTAGGCATTCCGGGGGTCCCAGTTCCTGCTGCCGATTCTCCCGAAGACCAAGTTCCGCTGGCCCAGCTGCTACCTCTTGCCCTTTCTCCTCTACAATCATCTCCTTCAGAGCTTCGTACCAAGCGCCGCCAAGACAAAGGGAAATCGCCTGTCGTTTCTTCTGCGGCTGCTGTTGCCTCTGAGACTTTGAGGGGGAGGAAGAGGTCTCGGGATAACCGCCCCTCTCGTGCCCCTGAGTGCCTTCCTGCTATTTCTCCCTTGGGCCCCGAGGGAGGAGCCTTCTGCTTGGGAGAGGAGAACCATCAGTATGGGCTGACCCTTGCCCGTATGTCCAATGACGTGCTGCGTCAGCAGATATTGGATTTTGCTGCTAGGGTATGTTTTATTCCGTTCTTTTGATTCCATTTTTGGTGTAAGGCTTATCTGCTTTTGTGTTTTATTAGACGCTGATGAGCTGCCAAGAGCTGGACCGCCGGGTGCCCCGATTGGAATCAGCCAACCATCAGCTCCATATCCAAGTAGCCAACCTCCAGGCGCAGCTGCAGAATTCCCCCTTGGAGGCAGAGCTAGCCCAGGCCAAGGTACAGGCAGAAACTGCTGGTTTGGAGGCCGAGAAAGCTCGGGCCGATCTGGCGAAGGTCTCCGCGGAGCTGGCGAAATTCGATAAGGAAGCCGAGCTTCATGCTTCTCGCCTCCAGCATTTAGAGCAGGAAACGCAGACCCTTCGAGCTTCCTTGAAGACGTGTCAAGGAGACCTAGCTCAATCACGGCAGGAGGTTAGCACTTTGCAGGGGGAAAAGCAGGAGCTGGAAGCTGGCTTATCTGCCCAGCTGAGTAACCAGGAGGAACTTCGGAAGGAGCTGCTGGACATCAAACAGCAAAAGGACACCCTGCAATCAACAGTGGGTGAGCAAGAGCAGCTAATTGCTAGCTTACGCGAGGAGGTGTCCAGGCTGAAGGTAGGCGAAGAATCCAGGTGGCAGGAGAAGCTAGCTGCCTATCTAGAATCTCAGGAGTTCCTGGCCTTATTGGGTACTAAGGCAGGGGGCATGCTGATGCATGGGTTCAACGGAGCCGTTAAGCAGTTTGTCCAGTCGGGAGTAGTGCCCCGGGGCTCTGATCTGAAGTTCCTAGATCCTGAAAAAGTCTGGACAGAACTGCCTGAATCCGAGAGGCCTGGACGTTGATTTGTTTCTTGTTCTTCCTTGTTGTCCTTATTGTATTTAGGAAAGATTGTTATGTTCTTATGGTGATGTGACTTTCTATTTCCCCTTGGGGAGCTACAGCTATGTCTGTACTTGTATTAGGGCTGCTGTTTCACCTTTTTTCGGTGGTGCGGCTCTATACTTGCTTTTATATTTGTCGGTGTAGGGCTTTAAGGCCTCCGATTAACTCTGATTAGGTTCAAGTTCTCTTTGATGTTATTGTCCAGTCTCTTTTAGAGGTTCTCTGGCGATGGACGTGTTTCCTTCCTAGCTCTTCCGGCCTTGTTGTTTACTATTCATGCGGGTGAAAAAAGAGTGAATAGGAATATGAAAATATAGATATTGTTTATGTATTTTGTTTTTATTGTTCATGTGATTTTTTTTTTTACCGTTGATTGTTATTAAAACAATATTTTGAGGTGAACAGTGATACGCACAAAAATAAAAAAAATTATGAATACTATGTGTATTGTTCATGGAAAAAAATTAAATTACTTTTATGAACAGTGACAATTCTAAAAAGGATAAATAGTAATTTAAAAAAATTATTTCAATTGGATTAAATTTTTTATTATTTGAATGAAACATCATAGAATTTAAAAAAAAACTATTTAAGTTTAACCAAAAATTTAATTAGATTAGTTCTAATAAGAAAGACTAAGCTTACACTTGAGATTTGATAATCCATTCGGAGATCGATCAGTTGAGTACTACTGAGTGTTTTGATATTCAAGAGCACAACTGCCAAATGGTTTGGCGTGACTATCGAGTCGTGCCGAGTGACTTCGGCATGAGGATGTCGAATGAGACTCGGGATGATGTTCCGATCTCAGAATTGGTTAAATCCCACTTGGAATCGGCACACATAACTTAGACTCAGGATGTCAAAGAAGGATATTCAACGTGTCAAGTGATTGTTCGGAAGAACAACATGGACTCAAACTTAAACAACTTAGACTCGGTTGACTTACAAAGTCGACATTGTTCGCAAATTGAGCGACTCGGGTATGCCGAGTGGGTACTCGGACTTGGTTAACAGTGTAGTTGGTACTCGGACTTGGTTAACAGCGTGACTCGGTTTGCCGAGTGGGGACGCTAGTTGAGTTGTCTGAGATGTACCTTCTCGGATTCGACTTCGATTTGAGGAGTTTGTTTTTTTATCGGACTCGGACAAACGAAATGCAGTAGCGCTCTGGGTGCTTGGGAGGAGTCAATCACACTCAGACCATTTAGAATTTGGATACAATAGTTGATCAGGTAGTCGACTAGAGCTCTAAAATCGAGAAAATTTATTTTTCTTAATTTTTTATATGTGTTCTTAGTGTGTTAGTTATATGCTTATTTTGAATTAAAATGAACCAGTTTTGTTACTGGTTAGTCGATTTTGTACTAACTGTATTAATTTCAATTTCAGATGACACGGAAAATATGCACTATGATTTGTCGTGATGTGTTGTGAAATAAACTGAGGGAGGCTATCGAAGAGATAGTATATGATCCTGTTAATGGAGTCAGAGGACACATGGGAAGGCTTGATAATTTATTCTGGAGACTCGAGCAACAGAATTTTCTTATCCTAGATAATTATCAGATCTGGGCTCTAGTTCAATCACTATCGAAATGCCTCAATAAAGTAATACACCATATATGGGGGCACTATGAAGGGCGTATCACATATGTGGAGATGAAAAAAGAGCTACTTCATCGTCTAGTCTATGTGGATAGTTATGGAACACCTCCCTAAGAGGATCTTGAAGAAAATGAGTGGATCCAGAAGAGAATTCAAATGTGGATTCAAAGAATCAAGAAGTTGGTCTGTCTGAAAATGCCCTAGCTGAGTCAAGAAAAATAGGGATTATATTGATTGTTACTGCGCTACTGTCTGTCCTAGTGGAAGTAGTAGTAACCTATCAAGTTTTTTAGAGTTGTTTGTGTTATGAGTTAGTAGAGTATGTTATGTGTTAACAAACTTGTAAAAAGAGTGTTATGTGTTAACAATCTTAAATTTAATGATGAGTTCATTTAATTTAATGATTAATTTAATGATGTTCATTTCATGATTAATTTATTTAATGATGTGTTCATTTAATGAATTAGTTCATTTGATGGGATATATGTAATATAATTGATCAATGTTGATTAGATTAGACAATATGAATGATGAGTGAAAACATAGTTATCACTTGATTTTGTATACCAACTCAGATTTGCATTGAGTCAATAAAAAAAATTACATACATATGATTTACACTGAATAACTAATAATGTGTTTATTTATAGTAGATCATGACTACTAAAAATATCATAGTTGAACTCAATAAAGGAGAAAAATTAAATGGGGATAATTACTAGATATGATATCTCAAGATATGATATGTTCTTGAGGAATAAGAAGTTCTGGAGACTGTCAATCAGGTTATGGAAGAACTGTTGATGGTCCGACAATACAACATAGACGTGATATTGATGTCTATAAGGTATGGAAGAAAAATGATTCTACTACTAAGGGTATATTGATAAGTTTAATGGTAGATGACCTGATTTTTGAGTATGAGTCATTACCCTCTGCTCATGTTGTCTGGGTTGCCCTTAGAGAAAAATATAGTGGAGTAAGCCTTAGTAAGCTTCGGCAACTGACAATTAAGTTTGACAGTTACAAAAAAACACCCAAATATTTCTATGACTCAACATATAAGGGAAATGACCAATATGATTTGGGAGCTAAAGACTGCTGGTCATGAGTTGACTGATGAATAATAGGTTCAAACAGTAATTCATTCTCTTTTTGATTTTTGGGAGACGATGAAATAGAATCTAACACACAGTGAAAAGTATCAAGACTTTTGCTGATGTCTCACGCTATGTTGAACTAGAGGCAAAGATAATTGAATTTGCAAGGATTTCTGAACAAACTTTTATAGTTGAAGGTTCTGTTAAAACGTCTAAATATAAGAATAAGAAAAAATGATCCAAGAAGGAAAAGGGAAAAGAAGCTGGTCATGCTGTTGTTGGTTGACCCCAAAAGCAATTCAAAGAAATAAATATAAAAAGAAATTTAAAAGCAAACTGACTAGAAATGCTGTGGCAAGAAAGGTCATGGCTGCAGCAGCAATTGGGGTTTGGGGGCGTTAGAGGGATGGGATTTATTTTTTGATTTCCACCCTATACTTTATATATATATTATATTTATTTTAATTTAAAATTTTAAATCTGATAAATCCAAACAGAGCAGAGTCTATATTAATGTAAATAAATAATATTATGCACGCCAAACGATCCCTAATTGCCCTTTTTCATTTTTTAAAACTTTTATCAAGCTTAATCCAAATGCATTTTTGATATAAAAAGTATACAATTAGTTAAAATCAAAAAAGTTTCTTTTTGCGACAAAGAATTTAATTCCTCCACAAATTTGATGCCATAAACAGGTACCGAAATCCGATATTCCCTAAAAAGATTTGATAATCCTGGAATAAGATTTGTCTTTCCAATTAGAGAAAGGTTCGTCGAACATGAAATTAAGGAATTGACAAAAGTTGTCCGAAATGAAGCCGTCCATATCCACCAACCACAGAGCCGAAGCATTCCCTGGCCCACAATTTCCAACTCATATAATTCCCAATACGTACCGACTGCAAGTAATCCACTTCCATGGAATATTGTTCTTCACTGAAACAATAACATCACCCATTCCCTCTAAATTTCTTTTTGGATTTTATTGTCTCAAATTTTGTTTTTCTGAATCATACATTTCAAGTTTAATTCAGGATTTCATCGTCCGTAAGAATCAAGCAATCGAACATATATGTTAATTATCTCATCGCCCTGTTAACTTAATTGAGTTCCCTGCAAAGTCAAAGTCGACAACATGGGAAATTTCAACTCTCAATAGATAACATTAAGAATTGGACCGACCACGGCAGCCCCGTTTCATACGGTCAGTAATAAAAAATATATATATAAAAAATAGAATAATGATATAATATTAACAATAATGCAATTCTCAATCTTTTCCTTGGTTTCTTCTTTTACTATTAGGTGAAGCTGACTTTGTTAATCTTAATTGCTAATTACTAATTAAAACGCATGTAACCGTCCAAATTGCTCAGAGACTTTAATGCTCACAGAATCACAACTCATTTGAGATGAATTATACGGTCAAAATAGAATTATTAATTATTATTTTTTAATAATGCAGAAGAAATTAGTATCCTTAAATCTTAATGCTTAACTAGTAAGGCAACTTAGCCTACCCAACAAAGACCTGTCGGTGGGCTCCACCATGAACATTACCTCGTGTCAAATTTTTTGGCTCTCGTGCGTACGCCAGATAACACCCGATACGTTTTATTATTTTTTTATTTTCAAAGCGACCCGGAGATGCCGGAACGAGCGTGAAGACTCGGACTTCCACTTATACCCTCGTCGGTTGGCGTGATCAATGAGAACATTATCGATTTCATCAAAATTTAATTTTTATCCATTATAATAAATTATTTCATAATAATCAATTCAATTTAGAATATGATCCATCCATTAAGTATTTGGATGAAATGAGTTGGATGATTCTATAATTGAGTTGGTAAATTTATTTAAGTGGATAAGGATCAAAATGTTGATAAAATTAAAATAATATTTTTTTAATAATGATTAATTATAATTTTTTAATTTATTTTTTTTTATAAATAGTTATGGTGAAATGAAATGGATTGGATGAGACCCGCCGGTCCGGTGTTTTATTTGCGTGCCTGTGGCTGAGTCAGCAGTGAACGATGGGCCCTTTGTTGAGGGGGGCCCTCTCGACTCGATAAATACTGCTGCGAGAAGGAGGGTAGGTTAGCTCTGCCGTCCTCCCTCGCCCAACTTCAGTGCTCTATCTTCCACGTCTTGCTCTTCCTTGTATGGCAGCCTACTGGACGGGACGATCGGTAGCTGCAGGAAGCCTCGGGAAGCGATTCCTCCACCAGATCCGTGCCGCTTCGCCCCTCCCTGCCGTCTCCGTCGCCTCGCCGGTGATTCCTTCCAGGTAAGTTCCTGCATGCGTTTTCCTAGAACACTGTTTCTGTAGATCCATTTGCATGTTTCTATTTGTCTTTTGCTTCTTCGGGTCACCGACCTCACACCGACATCGCCAAAAAGGAGAGCTGGTTGGTGGACTGCTATGTGATTGTGCAAAATGAAGCGCCACCGTACGCAGTGGGGGGTGTTTCAATTCTTACAATAGCGTTCACAACCGTAGGATATATCCCGGCGAGATCATCGTCGACTGGCATCTGACGAGTGTCGAACTTGTAGGGTCAGGGCGGTGCACGAGTCGTGGTACGACAAGAACGTGGACGAGCAGGTGCGGCCGGGCGTGGTGCCGGACTATGTAATCGACGGCGGAAGCTCTGACAAGTACTGGGGGCCACATCCCACCACCGGCGTCTTCGGCCCGGCTGACGACTGCGGCGCCTCCGCAGCCGGGATCGGCGGGAAGGCAGCGACCGGCACAGAGGTCAGTGGCTCGTCGGAGGTGGAGAAGACCGTGTGGTTCCGCCTCCAAGAGGGCGTCGACAAGGCTCCCTACGCCTAAGCAAGTCAAAGCGTTAACATATATAATAATAGTCTACTACTACTAATAAAGTGCGTGGAATAATTATTCGATGGTTTGCTTTTGGTTTCATCGGTATGGCGTGCTATTGTTATGGTATATATATATGTAATGATCATGACGATATCGTAAGCGGATTGCATTACAATGTTAAATGCTTCAATATTGTTCATAGCTTTATATTGATGAATAATGTTTTTCTACATGAAGATATGCAGTTGCCATAGTTAATGGCAGCAAAAATATTAGTTTAGGATATATAATGTTCATAATTTTTTTTAATGAAAGATAAATATTGTATACGATAAAATAAGGTGTACAATGCTAATCTTAAATAGTTATTCATGTCTGACGAAATATCAAATCTGAATAAATATTCAAAAATTTGTGTACCTGCACTAATAGAGTTGTCAGTCTTTTGAAAACATAATCTACATCAAAATGAGCTTTCTCAAACATACTTCTGTGTCTATTATACATAATATATCATAGATTGTTAGGATCCATGCGAAATAAAAAAGGATGAATAGCTTCATTCACTTTGTCAGCAATCTTGTGTCATTTTGAATTTAAATGCAAAATTTGACTCAAACTTGAGGTCACATGCACAACTCTCAAGATTTTACTTGATATCTGCTTCTTAAGGCGACTAATCCAAGACCTAGTCCTAGCAATTTTCCACCATTATAATTTTTTTTTCTTTTTGGATATCTTTCAAAGAGAGAAGTTTTTTACAATAAACTTCTTATAAGAACACAATAAAATAAGATACAAAGACAAATGAAATCAAAACGACTTTACAATGATGCACTTGCTTTGGATGCTTTTTTTGTTGTTTGAAAATGCATCTTTCTGGTATGAAAATACAACAATACTTTGCTCTAAAACCTTTAAGAATTGACACTAAAAATCTCCTCAAAATGTCTCTTTTAAAGCCTTTAGGTCAGGGTTGATTTTCGTCTATCAGTCGACTTATCTTACCCATCAGTCGATTGATAAGGTCTTGAACATTGTTCCTGCTATTAAACAACCTTTGAACCTTCTGAAATCTATCTGATTTTATCGATTATTTTAACATTAGTCAACTAATTCATCTAGCAATCGACTGATAACAATCAGTCGAGTCTCGTAGTTGAATCGACCTGCTTCTGTTCAACTCATGATCGATATTAATCGATTGATATTAAATATCAATCGACTGATGTCATCAGTTGAGTCGAATGGTTGAATCGATCAACTTTTGTTTGATTTCTGATCGATATCAATCAATTGATGTCAACCATCAATCGACTGATGTCATCAATTGAGTTGAACAACCAAATCGATTAGCTTTTGTTCGATTTTTAAAGTATCGATCGACTAATCGAATACATCAATCGATTGGTACTGTAGCAATCGAATATTCACGAGTATTGTAGTAGTACTGTAGCATAATTAATGTAACAATCCTATTTTTGAGGTTTTACATCCATTAGTTGATTCATACATTCTATCAATCAACTAATACTTCTATTTCAGCCTTACCAAAGTTGAATTTCGCCTTGTTAGGTATCAAGTTGACTTCAACCTACCAAAATTTCCTTTGCTCGATATCTGGTCAACCTTGACATGCCGAGACTTCCTCGTTGCCTTAACATATCCGATCAACCTTGATCTACCGGGACTTCCTAGTTGCTTAGCATTTTATCAACTTTGACTTGTCAGGATTTTCTGATTGTCTAACATCCGATCAACTTTGACTTGTCGAAACTTCCTCGTTGTCTAACATCCAATCAACCTTGACCTGTCAGACTTAATTGTCTCATGTCAACTCCCTGTTGAACTTTCGATTGCTAAGTATGTCAACCGCGATCCACTTGAACTTTTCATCTCGTGTCAACTCAACATATTGATTGACTGTCAAGTATCCAATTAACCTTGACTTACTTGACATCTCACTCGACAATTAATATATTGATCAAACATCGAAATCAAAATCTCAACTTGACTAATCTTTGTCAACCTAGTTAACTTTAACTAGAGGTTGATTATTGTTGCTTGAAGATTCGAAACATGCACAGTCCCCATCAAATCTCCTCCATATATCCACAATAAACTAACATTCAAAGAACAGATGCTCTCATGTTTCCTCCTTTGAACCACAAACGTGCAACTCTGATCCTCTATATATTCCAGTCGATCTTGTGTAAGCAATCGACTATGTGCCAATGTCCATAGTGTAAAAGCATGACCAGACTGTAAATACATATTTCATCCTGTACTCACCCAAGAGTTCATAATATTCAACCCCTTAAAAAGATGTATGGTTCTGTCACTCCAATGTGCTCCTAGCTGAACCATATTGCCAATTGGTGCTTTGTAGTCTCTTTGTCACTAGTTGAGGCCAAGATGTTATCTCCTATACCTGTAGTAGTTTCTTTATCAACGGGGAGTCAATATTTTTTGCCTGCATTCTCCAAAGTACTTTATCCAGCAATGTAAAATTTTATGTTTTAAGATTCCTAAATCTCAACTCTCTTTTCTCCTCCTTGCACATCTCTATCCATGATATTGGAGGAGTACTTAGACGCTCCCACGTGATGGCCTTGCAATTTATTTTAATTGAGAAAGACTTATCCTATCAATAATGATTGATATTATTATTATTTCTATAATGACTGATATTACATAACACCATATTTGTCGTTATATCTTAACATAAAATATATTTGTAAGTTAATCTATGTTTTTTTTTTCATGCCACAAGGATTACCAATTTACCATCTATATTATTTCTACTGTCTACATGATGGTGCATTGAAATTTGTCTATATACTATTTCAATGTTAAACGATCAATCAATGTTTTATAGATATACATTAAAAGATTTAAAAAATAGTTGAAGATAAGTTCTGGATATTTTTTTTTTTTGTTTGGAGAATCATTAAAATGGTTCCCCTTCATAAAGAACAAATACTAGAGTTCTTTAAGGCACTTAATCTATCTTCCATACAAAATGTGAGGTTCTAAACTTATAACTAAATTAAAATAAATACAAATAAAATTAAAAACATTTTTATTTTTGAGATTTCTAGATTAAAAACTAATAACATCCATAACATTTAAATATTAAAACAAATTGTTATAGCAAATAAAGTAACACTACTCAATATTTGGTCAATGGAGCCTACATGTATTTTTGGTGAGCTTTAAAATGTTGTACTAATTCTTTAACCTCCCTGTTGGCCAAAGTTTGATTAGAGAATTCACACTACAAGCTTTTATAAGCATAGTTTAATCACACTACAAGATTTTAATTATGCACAAAATACCTTGACTTTTGTAAGAGCTTTTAGCCCTGATTGTTTAGAGATATCATCATATAGAGGAGCACATGTAAGGGATGCGTGTGATCAATCACATCTCACATAAAAACACCACTTAAGGAGGGCTTTTGAAACTATTTATATGTTAGTTCTATGTAGAAAGTATAATTGAATATCAATAATTGTTTGGTCTAGTGGTAAACAAACTTAGATATGAACTCAAATTGTTCCTCTAGAGGTATCAAAGCAAACCTCTTACAAGCCCAAAGCAAATATCACTCCTCTCAAATACTGGATTGTCTGTAGTTCTCCAATTTGCTAAATCAACTTTTCAGTCAATTGAATATGGTTAGTGCTTCATCCTTCACTCGTGTTACTTCTTTGTAAGCCTATGCAAAGCCTCAATTCGGAACCAATAGTTCCCTAATTGAAGATTTTCAACCTAGTCCTTAAGTATTTATCATTACCTAATTAAACACATAATCCTTGATGATGCTACCCCAAAATACAAGCTACAAGATTACATTTCACTCATGTAATCTCTAATATTTTCATGTTTCTAGGCCTTCAATTTCATCAATACTCTCACTTTAAAATCCGCCATACCATGCCTCTAGTTCATTTGATTCACCAAGATGTCCAAGCTTACTTTATGTCATTGATACAGGAGGATCCGAAGATTTTATGATTATTTTTGATAATTTTTATTTTTAGTAATTTCAGGGTTGTTGGTATTTAAAGTAGTTTTAGAAATTTTTATTTTTTGATATTTGAGGATTTTAAGTCCTATTAGAATTTTTAGGATTTCGAATCTGTTAAGAATTTTTTTTATTAGGATTTCTTTTTTTCTTTGCGAGTTAGGATTTTGAGTCTATATAAGCATCTTGTTAGTTGATGTTTAAAAGAATTTTTTAGTTAATACTATTTTTTGACAGTGTCATTTATTTTCTCTATCGCTTGTATTTTTCCGAATCAATAGGTTTTAGAAGATTGATTTCCAATGTTTGCAGTTGATCAACGGAATCAATATTGCCCACAGGATAATCGCTATCCCGTCTGATATTAGCGTCATTTTCATGGTCGTAATCGTGGTCTCGCACCATGATCATAGCACCCATGACGAGATACTTCAAGAACTTTAAGGTCTACAAAGAAAGTCACAAAGTTATTCCAGTGTCTAACGGCGCAAGATCGTAAAGGTTATAAATTCCTTTATTCCCTTTTTGAAAAATCTTTAATTTCCAATATAATCGAAGAGAGATGTCGAAGCGCAAGTTTGATTTTGAGGGATGCGAGATCAACTATCTCATCACCTACAACTTCGAGAGAACGTTGACTTCTCAACGCCTGCTACATCCCCCTTCCTCCTACGGTGGCGAAGACAACTATGAAGATGCAGACCTTGACAACATCGAGTACAATCAGTAGTCTGATTGTCCGATCACAAGAGGCAGCAGAGATGATGACAAGATCAAAATATTTGGCGATCCAGTTTATGATAATATTCATGAAGAAGAGATAGACCTAGACGAAGTGTTGATTGAAGATCAAAATTCCACTTTGTCCAACGACAATCAACAACCTAATTCATATATCCATGAAGTCCCAGTCTCCATCATCTCGCTTTGCATTTACTTGGTGCCCCAATTTATTCAGCATAACGAAGATGAGACCGAGTCAACTAGCGAGCCAATATATGATGAGGTGCTTTATGATGATGATCATGAAACTTTAATTATCCGTAAAAATCTGTTGATTTCTAAGGACGATTCAAAAGATGATTGGAGTCTCAAAGACATACCTTTATCCAAAGGAGACTATTAGCTATGCGTGTTGCACATAATCAAATAAATCAGGGATCAAGTACATTGACTCTACAACATCAATTTATACAATATCTAGGAGATTATGCCCTTGGATACGATATGTATTCGTCCAACAATAACGACTTCGACATCGATCAACATAAAAGTCTCATTTTGCATGAAGCCATTCTTGTAAAGAAGAGCTATTAAGAGAAGTATTCTAAAAACGTGGAAAGACACAAACCTGGAAGCTAAAGAGCCTCAACATGGAGATTGATATTATCTTAAAGTACATGGAACTGATGGAGAAGTATTTTGAGAGACATGAATATGAACAAGAGCAACATCCGCGATATCGTACTCATCAACGAATTAACAAGGATTTCAAAAGTCTAGTAGCAACTACTAGTAGATTTTGCCGAGTTGATATCAGATGAGCTTCCTCTTGGACTACCACTTGATACTACTTTAAACTTGAGGATGACTTTTTTTTTAACCTGGGGTAACTGATGCAGGAGGATCCGAAGATTATTATTATTTTTTCATAATTTTTAATTTTAGTAATTTTCAGAGTTTTTGATATTTAGAGTAGTTTTAGAATTTTTTTTTTTTATATTTGAGAATTTTAAGTCTGTTTAAGGATTTTGAGTCTGTTAAATTTTTTTATTATGATTTTTTTCTTTCTTTACAAGTTAGGATTTTGGATATATATGAGCATCTTGTTAGTTAATGTTTAAAAGAAATTTTTAATTTAATAATATTTTTCGACAATGCCATTTATTTTTCTATCTTCTGATATTCTTCTGAATTGATAGGTTTTAGAATATTGATTTTCAATATTCGTAGTCGATCAACGGAATTAATATTGACCACAGGACTATCATTATTCCATCCGATGTCAGTTATCTAGTCCTCCTCTCCCTCGAGTCCATTTTGTAGTCGGCCACCCTAAAGTCTACTTTGCATCAGACTATGATCCATTAGATGAACCAAGCTTCTTGATATCGCTTCATGTCATTTGTTCCCCCTCACCTTTGAAATCCATCTCATACAAAGCCTTTGAGCTATCAAACTCATGATATCGCAATCACATCCATGATCGCCTATTGCTCCTTGCCTTAGGGTGTTCTACAAGCTTCTCCAAACACTTGTCCTTCAATCCACTAAGCACAAATTGACTCAACTTTGTCAATCACCCAACTCTATGAACTGCATATGCATTATGCTAAGTCCATGCATGCATGCTTGATCGCTGCACACATCAGATATACAAATTAAATCTAATTTAAATATTTTACTAAACGCATCAAAACATCCCGGTCGAACTCGAACTCGAACTCGACCAATTGAAAATATTGTTTCTCTAGTTGTTTGGAATTAAGTGGATTGATTTTCCACCACTTTTCTCAAGTGCCTCACTAATGCAAATTCTTGCATGTGATGCAATGAGCAGGAGGGGGAGAGGCAAAGTCGAGCAAAATATGGATTAACTTAAGCAAAGGAACACCATAACAATAAATCTCCATACCGATGTTTAAATAGCTAGTGAAAAGAGTCGCAACATGAATGCACACTCACAGCTGAAGAGGATTCAGCAATAAGAATATCTTCAACATATCAACCATCTTCCTATGGAAGACAATTCATAGAAGATTGCTTTGTGAGATGTATAGTCACGCCACCATTGCAAGCAAATGTACTCCATCGTAGATGAACTTAAAGAAGGCTTGGAAAGTGCAACTTAAGAACCTAATCATGAAAACACATTCCAATTCAGTTCAACTGAAAATAACAAAAATAATAATAATAATTAGATGAAAGATTCACTCCTATTACAAATTGCACTTTGGGATTAGATTTCAAAACACTATTTATCATTCTTTAGATTTGAAGAATCCACTATTACTGTACATATCAGTAGCCTTGCTCTGGAGTCTGAGCCCAACGTCGATACCTTCATGATTATTCGGCAAAGCAACGGGTCCCACACTGCCGTCAAATCATTAAGCACGTAGAAAACGGGTGTTGTTTAGACAGGTAAACCAAGATTATCAGCAAACTGGGTTCCGCTGCTGGAATACTATTTCCATTCCATTTTTGGCGCGGTTCTCAGATGTTGGCCGTTAGATCTCGAATCTGATCGGACGGTGATGCGTAGCTCGAAGATGAGCTGGCACATCTACTCGCCGAGTCGTCCCCCTATAAGAAGGTCTGGTAGTCCTCTCGTCCCGTGGCAGCTGCGGGGGGACGGAAAGGAAAGAAAAAGGAAACCCAATGCCCCAATTCCGAGTCGTCGCCGCTCCGCCCCCAAATCCTGGTGAGTCTTCCCTGATCCAAGCTCGTTTTCAGGTTACGCGATCGCGTTTCCTTTTTCGCTGTCGAAATCTCTCTTGGATTCGCTTTCGATCTAGGCGCGATACGCGCAGATCGGTTCAGGATAGAATCGTCGACCAATGTGGAACCCTAACCCTAGATTATTTTCGGAGGGCCAAGATTTGAACTTTCTTGGTTGGCTGGCTGCAGATTTTACTGGGATGTTGTTGTGGTTGCAGGAGGATGGATCTGAACCTCTATCTGGGTCTGCCTCGTTCGCCGCCTTCTCGCAGTCGCGATCTAGGGTCGGATCTCTCACTCAACTCGTTGCCCTGGTCGTCTCCGACCACCACCGTTGAGGAAAGGGGTTCTTCAATTCCTATGTCTGGCGCTGTGGAACCATCGGAGTCGCACCCTCCGTACTCTCCCTCCCACGAGGAGTACAACCCTGAGCTGCCGGTTGCTCTTCCGGAGGATAGTGATGGCACACCGGATCCCCCCTACTACCCCTCTTTTGGGCGATATTGGCAGTTTGGACTATCCCCTGAACCTGAAGGAGCTGATGCCTCGTACTCTCCTCCGATTCTCCATTCCTTACCCGCTGCACAGGACACTGAAGAACGTTCAGTCCAGGATGTCAACCCTCAAACTCTTTATGATCCTACGTCGCCACCGACATTCCCATTAGCCATGGCTTATTTGCCGCCTTATTTTACTGGCTCCACAAGCTCACAAGAACATGAAACAGCTAGCTTTAGCTTTTATCCAGCACTTTCTTCTCCGACTCGTGAATTCCTGCCTGTGGAAGGTGGAACCTCGTCGCGGCCTGAGCCTCTTCGCCCATCAGATTCTTGCTTCAGGAGGTTCCTTGACACTAATCATCGACGGCCAAACAGACGATTTCGGTCTACACTTCTGCAGGTCGGAGAGAGATTTAGTTTTGGATCCCCATCATTACCTAATACTGAGCTACCAGTTCCTGATGTAGTCATCTCCCAAAGACCTTCGGAATGCAATGGGAAACATAAAGTAAAGACCGAAAACACTCCAGCAGATGCTTCAGAAGAGGAAGGTGAAGAAAAAGGAAGAAATGTTGCTAACTTTGAGTGTAACATCTGCTTTGATATGGCTGGAGAACCTGTTGTTACATCATGTGGTCATTTATTTTGCTGGCCATGTTTATATCAGTGGCTGCATGTCCATTCAGAACATAAGGAATGCCCTGTGTGCAAGGGAGAGGTAAATGAATCAAATATCACACCTATTTATGGTAGAGGGAGTTCACAATCAAGTGCCGAGAAGAAATGTGCGGAAGATGGAGATTCTGCCCTTAAAATACCACCAAGGCCAAGTGGAAACAGATTAGAAAGCTTCAGGCAGCAATTTTGGCCTGTTTCAAGGAGACTGGGTGAGGGAATTGCGGCAACATGGAGACGCTTTCTGGATCAGCATTTGCATACTGGTAGTAGGTATGAATCATATGCAGACCCAAATCTCCAAGAATTGTATGAAAATGTGCAACGCAGGGCTTTAATTAGGCTCAGGGCAAGAAGATTGCAAAGGGATATGAATTCTGAAGGTGGATCCATAGCTGGAGACCTTGGACAGCCTGCAAACAACGTGCCTAGCTCAAACAGAAGTACGACAGATTCTATTTTTCGAGATGGTGTTGATCTTTGGCACCAATTTATGCATGAACGTGGCACTGATCGCTTAACTTCTATCGCAGCTGACTTTGAGAGAGTAGTTGGAAGGTTGAATCGCAATGAAGGAAATGGTGCTTCTACATCGGTTGATCCTCCAACTACTGAACCTCTCACTAGCAGGCCTCTAGCTGAAGTAGCATTGTCTGCTGATCAGGTCTCTGCTTCTAGCACCATGGCTGTGATTCAAGGTGATGTTGTTACTTCTGAGGCCCCAGCAGAACCTCAAAGTGTGGGATCATCTCCAAACAGCAGGAGGAGAGGTAGAAGCAGCACATCTGGTTCTTATGATGTTGATGGAGGCACACTTCACTCATTTAAGAGAAGAAGATTGAACTAAGTCATCTAGGCTTGTTGTTTAGCCTGGTTCTGCTTTTTCGCCTCTTTGTTGGGTTGTGTGCTTAGATAAATCCAGTGGACTTTTATTCTTAGTTGGTTGTACATTTTTTTAATCTTAATTTGATAATCATGGTATCAGATTGCTATTTTTGCCCCTTCATTCAATGCGACACCTCATCAACATTCCTGGTAGGCTAGCACGTGTAGATTAGGTTTTGATAGAATTTAACTGTGCATTATAATGTTGATGGCTACTTTTATGTCTTTACTACCCATCTACTGTAGTCTAGGGACAGAGTCACTGGCTCCAATTATTACTTCTATCCTTGAATTGGCAATTTTGGATATGTAACCTAGAACAAATTGCTTCAGTTTCTCCCAAAATGTAAGAGTGTTGGATGACACAGTTCCAATTCTTTGAATAGTTGGCGTAAGGTTTTGTTATTGTAGTTATAGAACTACGCAACTATTACTTTTACAATGTCTAGTTGGTCTTAAACTAAACTGCAATTTCCTGTAGAATAAGTTCTAAATAGTTAGGTCCATTTACAAGTTACTCATTGCTTTATCTTTCTTTGCATTGTATTGAGGTTTCTGGTCCATTATAACCTTAGTAAATCAATGGAGACATATTATTAGGAATGCTCACTTATGTGTGTTCTTCACGGTTAGTATATCTTCCATTAACCATTTCTTTCTAATTGTCAAGTTGGGGGAGATGCACTACTTTTAGATTCTGTTCCATAATCCACCAGGTGATAATTCTTCGTAGGTGAAACTTTTTATTGATTTTCAAAGTTCACAGTTTTCTGGAAAGCAACCATACATTTTACCATGTTTCTGCAGAGTTTCATGATCTTTTATAAGGATGCTAGGTTGCAGAATCTCTGTGATACGGTAAGATATTGTGAGGCCTTACACAACTCTATTCTATGCTTATGCATAAGGTTGAACTTGCAGCTGACTTTAAACAATTCAGCAGGGAGGAATCTCAATCCATGTTGTATTGTTCTTCAGACAGAAAAGAAGGAAATGGACTAACCAGTGTTTGACTTGTGTTGAAAAAGGCTTACTTCAAGGATTCATTTCTTGTTCTAGTCTGGAAGAAATTGCCTATTGGGGCTTTATCATTTTGAGGAACCTCTACAAGATTGTAATGGTAAGTTACTAGTTATTGCCATTACTAATATTCTTCAAAATGCAACCTGTACGAGGATGATCAGTTTTTCCTTGTCTTTTTTTTTCCGTTGCCTAGGGTTTATATATTGGATGCTTCATCAGCATTTTTTTCCCCAGTAGTAATAGTAGTAGTTTTACCTGCTGCCCTAAAAAATTTCTGCAACACTGAGCACGCATCTGTGTTTCACCATATTTTTTTCTTTAGCGTCTTGAGTTTAGTTTAGCGAGTTTCTTATTGATGATAGGTTAATTAGGTAAACTTGATCTCTTGTTGTTCTAAATCCCCAAACGTACTAGAAACATAATGGTCCAGAAATTGACTTCTTTTCTAAAGTATTTTGTCTCCATGCTAGTCATTGTAATCTCATATAGATTTAATCTGGATGGACTCCTTTTATGATATTAATCTTTCAATCATTTTAGAATTTGCAATTGTTCAAGGTAGCATGCTACTCTTGCTCAGGTTGACTATACCTTCTAGTCTGAAGAACACAAGCATATTCATTATAAGTGATTTATTATGCAACCTAGTATATTTGTTTAGCTTACTATCTGAAGCCTGTAATCTCAAAGGACGAGTGAGATTAGTGGTTGGAATGCACGAGTACTGCATTTGCTTAGGCTATTTCGAATTCTCATTTAAAGATTACTTTGAAGATGGGGGTTGTTGATGTTGGTGATCGGGAATAGAAAACAACTATGGACGCACAATAAGGATATAAATAAAATCAACACACCAAGATTTACACGAGCTACAATGATCTCACTGAAAAAAAAAATCAAGACGCCATAAAATCAACAATCCCTTCATCTGGGAGAAACTTACAGGGAGAAAAAGAGATGAAATTCACTGCGAGAAAATATATTACAGTTGCAGATTCACCAACTTGTTAAGTATTCACTTTTTCTGTAAAAAAAAAAAAGTGAATACTTGTAAAGTACTCTTCTGTAAAAAAGATGGAATTCGTCACCTTAGTGGTCCTATACGGTCGGTTCCACGAGCATCTGTGAGGAGGTAAATCGAGAAATTGCAATTGGTTACGATGTAGGAGGGTATTGCTTGACTTCGTCAGGATTCGAATCCTTATCCTTTTCTGTAAGTCTGCTGTGTCGTAATTAGTTCAGTTATGTCCCAGGAACTACTTGTAAAGTACTCACGAGAGAGAGAGATGGATTTCACTCAATATCTTTATCTAATGTAAAACACAAAGAGAAATCAAAAGAGCATCATCGTTTTTTTATTAAAATCGTTAAGAGTTTTTTTAATGTATCAGTAAAATAGCATCCCTTTCATTTTAGTTTGTTTTTTTTAAATATCCTTGTTTGACACTGTCACAACTCTAATAATACTATATTATAATAGTTATGATTCATCATTATTATATATGATCTATACTAATCAATAATTATGAATTATAATTATTATAACATAAACACTTCATCTTTTATCAATATTATAGTAATAAACTAAGAGTGTAACTTTTACAAATATATAATTAGAATAGTTATGCTATCATGTAAACTCAGAAAGAAAGAAAGAAAAATAATAATAATAATCAAAAGAGCATTTTTTTTTATTAAAATCGTCAAAAGAGTTTTTTTTTTGTATGTATCATTAAAATAGTATGCCTTTCCATTTGATTTTTTTTAAAAATATCCTTGTGTAACACTTGCAACAAGTATCATATATGATATAACATGGATACTTCAATTTTAATGAACACTAACAATATTATATTACAATAATTATGATTTATAATTATTATATATGATCAATATTAATTAATATTATATTTTAATAGTTATAAATTGTAATTATTATAAATTCTTCATTTCTTATCAATATTGATCAATACTATATTATAATAATTACATAGAATTGTAATAATTATAGGATTGTAATTTTTATAAATATATAGTTATAATAATTATGATCTCATACCTATTATAATTACTTTAAAAATAAGAGTATTTTTAGAAATTAAAATAAACTGAAGCTAAAAAAAGAATGTTTTTTTGATGATTACAATGAAAAAGGATGCTCACATCCTTTTATTTTTACACAAGAAAAAATATCAATCAAAAGAAAAGTTCCTTTTTTCACTTCTCTTCCTTTCCTTATTCTTTTTCCTGTTATATATTTCCTCTGCCCTATTTTTTTACTTCTCTTCTCCATCTTTATTTTTTTTCTCTCTGTTTAGTGCTCTCTCCTGTTGATTCCAGCAGCGGCCAAGATGTTGTTCCTTCTCTCCACCACAACGACGACAGCATACAATTCAGCAGAATTGGACTGTCAAAATTATTTGTCTTATCATAGATTAACAATTATGTCTGTCACTTCTAACTGAAACTGGATTTAAACAAGGGACTAGATTATTGAGAACAAACTCTAACTTCAACCTGAAAACGTGGGCAAAGAAAAATAGGTTCAGTGGAGCTTTGATTGAGCTTAGGATTGGCCAAATGGGATTCCCAATTCGGTCAACGTCAAATGGAAGGGATGAAGTGGATGTCAATTTGCAGATCAGTTATTTAAAGGTTTAGTCGAATTGGTTGAGTTCATCACCAGGATAATGAAAGATTGGACTACGAAAACTTTTAACTGACTAGCTAATTTACATCGACTAACCTAAATCAGTTTTGATTGTTTGGTTCACTATATCGATCGTCTAGCTAGGACTGACTGACTAGCCCACACTTATTGACTTGCCCTAATCAGACCAACATTATGGAGGCAATGCTAACGAAGTGATTTGCTACCGGCCAACACAAAGGATTCCAGTCTCCCATCTTAGGACTAGTAGAGTTCAATTCAAAAGGATCATTTGTCTCTTAAAAGGCTCAACAAAATCATCACACATCTCTAAGATAATATCAATGTCTTCTATAATAATAATATCATAAACTATAAAAAATGCACACTCCCTACAATTTGTATCAATTTAAGTGGCTGTGACATTAAGTGTGTTAACATGTTTTCATTCTCCTTTAGAATGTAAATGGCTTCTGTATGTTTTACACAAAGCAGCATTCAATGGAATTGATGAAATTAGATATTGCATGAATAACTGCGTTCCGATGAAGTCTATGAAATCAAATACTGCATGCTCATGCAATTTATGTAAAAACAAGATTCGACATTTGAGTGGACTGTAAAAATATATGTTTAGCTTAAATGAAGGAGTATTTTGGCAAATTGATGTTACGAAAAGTACTGAATTCAGAAGAGTTGATGCTTACAGCAATATTGTTCAGTAAACGTAGCGCATAGCAGGCACACAGAGTAGATAACACATAGGCTTTGGCTTCTCTGATTCCACTGATAACTGATTTTATGGAGACGCAAGTCGACGTTGTTTGAAACTCGTAGTTGTGATTGCAGGCTTGTTACTAGCTTTCCGGTTGTGCACCTGCAGTTTTTACTGCAAACATCAAAAGAAAACCATGCTTTGAGAAAACTAATTACCATGCTTTGAATTAATTGTACATAAAACAAAGTGATGGCCTCTATTTTTCTTCCTTTTCTTTGATGAAAATAAAAGGAGAAAAGGAAAGAATTAGAAAAATCCGTTTCCAATTTGAACCAAATCTAGATGAAAAAGACACTATTCACAAGGGCTCATATCCACTCCAAGGAATTCAAAATTATTTTCCCCCCAAAATTTATTTTTTGACTTTTTAAACATGTTTTAAAAGTAACAAAAGTGTTGAAATTTATGTTTTCCTTCCTTCAAGAAAAAAATTGGAAGGAAAACTATATTTTTTATTCTTCCCTGCAAGGAAATTCAAGCTAGAAAAAATTTTTCTATTCTTTCCAATAATTTTCTCAATGCTCTCTTTTAATCTTAGCTACTTCCTTCCCTTGCATATCAGATTATTGCACAAGGGCATCAACTCTGAACATGCAAAGTGGATTAACTACCAACCAAAGTTTCGTTTCAGAATTTAGAGAGCATTTCTATAAAAAATGTTCTATGCCATCATCATTGTCATCGGCATTATCAAGTCGTGTTTGTCCCAATTATTAGGAATTAGTTAAATTGAATCCTATTACTCCGCCAAATTCTAGGCAAGGCTAATAGCAGAAATATTCAATTCAATTAATCATTTTATTAAATTGAGTATATTGAGTAATATTTTCATTAGTCTTCTTCCATCTCCTACATTTTCAACTTTAAAAATTCTAATTTTATAACTAAAAATCTATTGGATACCTTTGCACATGTTTTGACCATCTCAATCTTTTTTCTCATTTTATGATTTAGTGGAACCATACCTAATTGCTCACAGATAATACTCCTCGTTGACTTAATCCTTTCTAAAAACTTTACGCCTCCATTTTCATATTTTCATCTCTAATACATTTACTTTTTCCATGTATTGCTTTCTAACCATCTAATATTGAGATCAAGTCTGTATCAATCATACAGAATTTACCGTTTAGCCTAAGGTTGTAAGCTTTGAAAATGGAAGTACCTGCCTAAACCTTCAAGTTCAATTGTTGAGATCTTAGCAATACCAGATAAGATCATTAAAGTGGCTTAAATTTTGATCCTCTTCACACTGTATAGGTTGTTTACTAGTATAACAATTTCAGGATTCTATCATGGGTTGCGTCATTGGAAATGGTGAAACAAGTAGGTAAAGTTCCCTTTTTTTTCATGAATGATCCATGGAATTCTTTGAACAGAAGGTCAACTTCTAGGTAGATAGTTTATTGGATGATATGCAGTGTACATAAGCACACTACAAATGATTGCCCAACAAGAGATCCAAATCATGGGAGTATGGCAGAACTCTGATAATTCACTACTTATTCATAGTGTGAACAAAAGGAAAATTCCTAAACAGAATGAAATCTGTAATGCTTTGAGAATTATTCCCTGACCATTATATAAATCTGACAATGAGCTAGGTTCTGACTATGATAAGATGAGCAAACTAATAAGCAACCATCATTTTTTTGGGTTGGATAATAATTTATATAAACAGATCAAGGAGTCTGTTTTAGTTGGGCACAACACAATCAGGCAATTGTTAATTTGTTAGTCACAGTATTGTATTTCTACTGGATCATTGTTGCGCCTACATCAACATTCAGTTTGATATAAGGAACTTAAACTGTCAGTTTCCTATTTCCTTGATCAAGTTCAGTTATTGACAAGAGGAGTCTTATATTGTCTTAGATGAGTTATGTGTATCAAAGTAAAATTTACATCCACAAAATCCTTGTCCGCCAAGCAATTGATACTAATATGGCAACTCCCACGCAACTATGCAAGCTTAGTCTTTCTACCAACAAAATCCTTGTTGAACATTACATTTATGGAAAAACAAGGCCCGGATATAGATTAAGCTAATTTAAAATTTAAGGTAATAGTGAAATTGATGCCAGCAAAAATCATAGCAGAGGACTAAAAAGGCAGCCCGAATGGATATGATATATCTAGTAAACTTCCTATCAGTTTTTCAACTTGTAACTATCTTTCCTGTGTGATATTTTGGTTGCTTGAAAGCTACATCAGCCTAGAAGTGCAATCACACAGGAAAACCAATTTCAACGTAGGATAGGATCACAGTGATGTTAATTTGGTTCTTTTCTGACAACATCTACAAATGATTGGAAGAAACAGTAACACAATGGAAAAGAAACTGTCCAAGCTGGTACTTTGAAGATACAGAAGAGAATTGAACAAAGACACAATCATACTCCACAAATTATTCAAAATGATGCCCGAGGGGAACCATGAGGAACTTCAACACTGTCTCAGACTGCATTCAATACTCACATCTAAAATTAGAATAGCATATCTCATTTGCCAAGAGGAAGTACATGTAATTTAGTACATAATATCTGTTTCTTAACTCTGTAACCTAAATCCTCAGCTGCTTTTTTCTATGAATGCGCTCACCATACCACTCCCAACAATCAAACTTCAAAACTTATTCTGATTGTGATCACTAAACTGAATTTTGTGTGTGTTGAACCTTCAATTACAGTTTTACCTATAATAAAAGCAAATATGCATATGATAAAATGGAACTTAATAACTATGATCCTATTCAAATAAAAGGAATTACATACCATATTCTGTCAACAGACCCAGAAAATTGGCTTAGTAAACGCAATAGTTCGCAATGTCAAAAGAACATCTAAAATCCAATAAATACTATTTCAAAAGCACAAAACTGTAGCTGTTTGTTGCAGAGGATGTAATCAATGGTTACCTCAACATTTAGGGCTGCTTCACTCGTCACCGTAAGCGAGGAATCTGTAACGCTCCTCGTAAGGGCCGTTGAAGAAGAGGTCAGCCTCAAACCACTTTGGGTACCGTACAAGATCTCCTGCGACGAAGCGCATGTAGCGCTCGCCGGATTTGGCGCCCTCGGGGACCACCCGGACCTCGCCGCTGACCACGTACACCAGCTGGTCCACGTGCCAGTCCCAGGGGAGCTGGCAAGGCCCGCCGGTCTTCCAGATCGACCATTTCCCGACGCCTAGCTCCGATTTACGCTCCGGCGATAACCCTCGCTCCACCCGGACGTTATACACCTCCTCCAGAGGCCGTTCGGCCCCCGCGTGCGATCCTCGGTCTTCCGACTCGAATAAGCTGATGGAGACAAGGGAGAGGGGCGGCAGAAGCGGCGGGACTTTGGAGGAAGGAGTGCAGCGGCGGGGAGGCAGATTGATGCCGCCATTTTCGTTCCTTCGGTCTTCCTTATCCCCTTCGATCGATCTTCCTGGGGTTTAAAACGGTACCAGTGACAAATCGGGCATAAAGAAAAGTGAAAATTTCAGTTTGACCCCTGAAATTTCATAATATTAAAAAAAATAAATTTTCAAGTTTTTATATTTTTTATTTTCATAAATTTTGTATTGTGAAAATTTGTTATTTTTTATTGGACAATACCTTTTATTTTATAAAGAGGATTCATGTACTATCAACGTAACATATGAAATGCAATAAAAAAAATTCTACAGAAAATGTGTTATTGGAATAACTGCAAATTTAATTTCCATATATATAGACATTTAATTTCATCTTGTACAGCCATGCAGGAAATGATTCTCGCCCACACAATTCTACAAGATTGCCCTCTTAGCTGCTGCAACCGAAGCTGCTGCCCTCTCAGCAACGATTTGCTCATACAAATCTCTGATCTTCAATCCGACAATGGTTTGGAAGAGACCAGTGCCATTGTTGCTGCCTGGGAAGTCTGAGTGCTTCAACATCTGTTGCGTTACCTCGCCGTAGAAGTTAGTCGATAAGTTGCTGAGATGGCTCTCCACATAGATCAGCTCGTCTAACCTATCAAACTGCCCGTCCATCTCCAACAAGGAGACCTAGCAAGAGATGTATCACATCCAAGCAAAAAGCTTTAGCTGTTGGATTTAGAATCCAAAAGGTTCAGTCAGTTTGATTACTATGTCTATACCTCGTTGGAGAAGTAAGTCTCAGGGCTGTAGAAGAACTTGATGCCAGGGTAGGAGCAAGTGAGTTTCCTGCCGCAGGGAATCCAAGAAATAGTGGAGCCTTCATCGAAGAGGTAGACGGGAGCAAAGTGCTTCACTCCTTCTTTCATGATCAACCTCACGCGCAACACCTTCCCCTCGTTGTCATCAGGGATTAACTGCGTCGGTAGGACTTCAATCACAGCGTCTGCATATTGCTTCTGTGGATCTGCCAAGCACGCAAAATCCATTCATTGAAGTAATTAAGGGATAACATTAAAGCAGCTTTTGTTGAATCTACTGTTCGAATTGGCTTAATCAAAGTACCGATGTAAGCATCAAAATCGGGTTTTCGAGCTTCGATGCTGGCTTTGATGCTTTCAAGACTGTGTCCGCGTTCCGCCATATCTCTCTGTGATTGAAAAGATAAAACGAGGTTAAAGAACTTATTTTCCTTCTCTCTTTTTTTCTGCAGTTGGATTGGATCATCATGAATGACCTGAATTTTCCATGCAAACTTGACCTCGTTGCTGATATCCAAGTAGATGCTGAAGTCCAAGAGATCCCTCACACGGGAATCGTACCTGGTAATGACGACGGAGTTACAATCAGATTCTTGCGTGCTTAATTGAGATCAACACAACATCATCCCTAACGTTGCCACATGTGTTGCTGATATAATAAGAGACAGTACAAAATACTAACAACTATAAGAAAACTACAAGCTTGAAACTTGCTAGAATCCATGAATCAAAGAGAAGTTTCTGAAGTAGGCCTCTAACACTAGAATTGAACAAAGAGGATATCTATGAGATAGGGAAAAATTGAAACTTTCATGTCTGCAAAGAATATTAATGAATAGGAGGATTAACAATTACATGTTACTACAAAAACCAGAAAGAAGAAAAAAGTATTTTGGGAGCTCACATAGGGTGCAATCCTTCAATGACCAGTATCTTGGGTGGCTTGATGAGCTCCGGGGGATCCAGTAGACCAGTGACATGGTTATAGATGGGCTTCTCCACGGCCACTCCATCCTTGATAGCCTTCACCTGCTCATACATGAGGTCAAAGTTGTTGGCCCTTGGGTCCAATGCAGTCACCCCCTTCTCCTTCCTTCCTGTCCTGTCCAAGGAGTGGTAGTCATCAAGGCATATCACAGTGGTGGTGTCACTGATCAAGGTATTGGAGTCTGGATTGCCTCCCTTGGGCGGTTCTGCTGCTCCCCCAAACACACTGGTCAGCCTCCTCATGAAGGTGCTCTTGCCACACCCTGAGTCTGCTGCCAGCCCTATCACCACTGTCTTCTCGGCGGAGCACAAAAGCTCTCCTCCTTCCATTGCGGAAGAAGATAAACTGCTTATGCCTTCGGCTGACTCCAAAGTTGTAGGTCCTGGCAGCTGGCCTTGAGATGGAGCAGGAGTGGAAGGAAGGAACAGTGTGGACTGTGCAGCTTGCCATCACCTCTTTCTTTGCTCTGCTCTTCTTTTCACCAAATTTTCGTAGGAAAGAAGCTGGGTGTCGAAGCCTAGGGAGAGAGAACGAGGATAAAGGTGAAGAATGTGTGTGGTTTGCCTTCCCCTCAGTCTGATAATTTCAAGAGGCTGCTCTTCATCAAATCAAAGTTATTTTATTTCTTTCAATTGCTTTTATTTAACAGTGATTCAAAAATATTGAATGGCGTGAGATTTTTCTTGTAATTGAGGTGGGATTCCAGTGTGTATGATGTTTGGTAACTTCATTTGACGGTCGATCAAATATAATGACAAATTAGTTTATGAGGCTTTTGAAGCTCTCGAAGCAGATCAGGATGCTAGATAGGGTCTGCCACGTGGCAGAACATGCATGGAGAGATGGAGATGAGAGGTACAATGAGAAGATAGATAGTGTTCATAGATAAAAGGTGGTGGTTAGCTCATGAGCTTCCCAGGAAAACAGAGCACGTTGAGACTACAAATATGCATTTCATTTGGCACTTGATATGTTCTAAGTGTGTTTTTTTCAGTGATGGAGGTGTCCACACTTCCCTTGATTAATCATGGAGTAGATAGTCTTGTCCTGATGACCTATTAAATAAATCTAGAATACAATATATATATATATATATATATATATATATATATATATATATATATATATATACTTAAAAATTAATTTTCTAATATTCATTTTATTTGGAATTCAAACTCTGATCATTTTATTTTTCTTTTTAGTGCTTTATTAATTTTTTTCTGTAAAAAAGTAGAATTTGTCATCTCAGTGACCCTACAAGGTCGGTCCTACAGTCATCTGTGAGGAAGTAAATCGAGAAACTGCAGTTGATTACGACAGAGGAGGGTATTACTCGGCTTCGTCGAGATTCAAACCTTTGACCTCTTCTGCAAGTCTACTCCATCGTCACAACTCAATTATGTTCCGAAAGAGTTTTATCACTACTTTGATAATATAGAAACTAGCTCGGAAATGGGAGTTAATATAAACTTCACCCATACCAAATTTAACCCAAGTAACTACTCAAGAGGAAGAGAGTCAAAGTATTATTACAAATTGAGGATAGATTGATAACCAATATTTTTTATGTATTATTGTTACTCTCCTACTTAACATTTTAATTTTTAAATTTATATTTATATCATATTTTATGAATAAGGATTTAATATTGTTAACATTAATTCAAATTCTTTCTAATCCATTGTATTATATTTAAAATATAAATGTACTTTATTTTATAGACATCAAAGGAGGACTCAAATGCACAAAATAGAAGCTAACAAGTGGTCATGTCCCACTCTTTTATAAAAGGTAGAATCTGCCAACTTAGCGACCTCACACGGTCGATCTCACGATCGGGTAAATCGAGAAATTACAATAGTCATGACACAAGAGGGTATTGCTTGACCTCGTCAGGATTCGAATTTTTGTCCTTTTCGATAACTCTGTTGCATCATAACCAACTCAGCTATCTCGAAAGGCATCATGTCTCACTCTATTCTTCCTAAAACGTGACTGAAACTTCTCCTCAGTGGCCTTGCCCCTGGCATGGTGTGGCACGGTGTGACACTAGTTCACTTAAGCAACCAGTTCATCTCTTGGAGGCCGTATTCCATTTCCATATTTGAAGCTTCTGTCTCATTCTCTTCGCTGATCGCCACCCACAGAGGAGGAGAGGCGAAAGGGGATTCCCTCGATCATCTCCTTCATTCCGTTCCACTGCCCGATCCATCTCCATCTCCGGCGATCATCTCCATCGACCGAAGAGAAGAGAGGAAAGGGGATTCCCTCCGTCATCTCCACCATCGTCCAACTTTATGAAGAGGAAAGGGCATTCCCCTCCCTCATCGGACGCCAACCTCCATCCATCGAAAGGAAGCTCATCGTCATCTGTATCCTCAGGCCATCATCTCCATTCTCCAACGTCAGCAAGCTGTCTTCACCGGAGCTTTGGGATTCCTAGTTCCGTGTTCATCTCCATACGCGAGCTCTTGGGGTTCCTGGGCTTGTTCCACATCATCCATTTGTAGAGTAGAGGAAGGTATGAAAATTCCCTACTTCTTCTCATCTGCAAGCATTGATCCACACCATCCACCCCGATTGGAGGGAGAGCTCCTTTATCTTTGGTACTTAGTTTAGTTTTTTGTTTGCAACGTGTTTGTCTTAATTCCCCTTACATTATCTTTGTTAGTTTTGTTAATGCATTTTGTTTGTTAGTTTCTATAATGCTTGTTTCGTTGAATGCTTTAAGTTTCTGTTATTCATTTGGATGCAAGTAGTTTAGCTTAGATTAGGATATTTTACTTTATGTGTCTATTAATTCCTTTTGCAAGCCTAATTTAGATTAGGTTAGAATACTTTTCATTTGTTAGTCTTAGCATCTAACACCCAAATTCCATTTACAAGACTAAAAACTAGGAGTAGGCATGGGTCGAATTTTGTTGGGTTCGGATAATTATAATTAGATACCTGACATATCGGATAGAAAAAAAATACCCGATCACTATCCAATGTAGTTGGATACCCACAAGTCAAGTACTCGAGTAATATTTGGTACTCGATGTCGAATATCCAATAATTTTTTAAATAAAATACTAATGAAATAAATCAGAAGAATTTTATACCTCTAATAAAAGTTAAATAAAAAATAATAATTTTGAATGACAAAATAAGTAGAAAGAGGTAAAATAAAATTTATATTTAATTATTTTTATTAAATTTTTTTTTTTGCAAAAAGGTGGCATCCGCCACCCTAGCGGTCCGACATGATCGACCCCATAACCATCTGTTCACTCATAGTAATATCATCCTAATAAGTACAAAATGTATAACCTAATAAAAAACTATTCAATTAAATTATTATTATATTGATCTCAAAGTTTTCCATCTCAATATTAAAATAGTCATAATTATTTGCTAGAAACATAAGCTTCTAACATTTACAATTTAATTATCAAAATATATCATTTATAAATACATATTACCAATAATAAATACACAAAATAATTTCAACTTCAAGAAATTATATTTTATTAGTACGTTGGTGAATAAATTAAGTTTAATTCATATATAATAATAGGCGGATACTCGATTGAGTTTTGGGTAGGAAAAATCCTACCCGAGCTCGATCCGACAGTAACAAATTTGGGTTCAGATAATATCCGAATCTAACATTTTAAAATAATTACCTGATCCGATCGGGTATTACCCGACCCGTTCAGGTCGGGTCGGATTTTGGATACCCGAATCTAAATTTCTACACCTACCAAAAATCAAACCTCAACATAAATCATTTAATCCTGAGATTATCATTCACCAGCTACATTCGTTAAGAGAGATACTGAGTCATCCCTGCACTATATACTAGAATTAGGGGATTCGATAATTTGAATTGAATATAACCGTAGTACAATATACGATTGTGTTATCATAAACCAGGCAATATTATCGCTAAAATGTGTAGTATCATATGACAAAATCCGTACCTCCATAAGAACTTAGCTATAGGGACATTATATTATTACAGCACAGAGAGTATCATTGAAGCAGATAGATAGATAGATATTAAACTGATGAATTTAGAACACTTAGATAAAAGGGCAAACTAGCTAATGATGAAAAGTTGTTGGGGTTGGAAGCAAAAGGGCCTACAAACTTAACAGACTAAATGCATAAAAACTAAGCTGAAATGAAACCAAAAGATGAAGTTGGCCTAAGTGAAAGATAGATAAGACAAACCAGAGTGTGGTCGGAGCCTTTCATGTTCCTTTCACCTGATGAGGTCTTCTTTATGCATAGTGATATTCTTTTAGGAATAGCAATTAGTCCTCTCCTGCAAACAAATCCAAGACTGCACCTTCCTGATTATCTGGAGATATAATATCAAGCATGAGAGCTTTAACCTTGTTCGGCAGGGTTTTCTGCCTCATTCTTACTTTGAGTCTGGTGTGCAATAATTTACAAGTTTGGCACCAAAGGATAAGAGATGGGCTTTCCTCTGATTCATTATGAATGCTGATCGTGTTTCGTTTCGACCAGACACATTCCATAAACAAGCTTGACTGCACATGAAAGATACCCTAACTGTTTGCCAAGCAGAACTATCCAGATTTAGTGAATATGCAGTGCTTGAACAAATGTGCCACTGATTCTTCATTGACTTTGCAGAAAGCATAACAGCCGTCTGAGCTAATACCTCTCCTATAAGCTGCCTTTGGCTGATCCCTCTCATTCAGTAATAACCATGTCAAGATTTTTTTTGAGAAAAAGTAATTTGAAAAGTTGCATAAAGCAGAGCTTTCCACACCGAGTGCAGTGTAGGCTCTATAAGCTGATTTCCCAGTAAATTTACCATTAAAGTTTGAAGCCCCAAAATAGCTATCAGCTGGCAGACTTTGAGCACAGTTACTATTAGTCTATTCTTGTTTTGATGGCTTGTACTTCCATAATAAACTGCTGTTTCTGAGAGTATGAAAAAATGCAGTCCCAAATCTTAAACACAGTTACCAGTGGGCAAGTTGAGCTTATCCAACCTAATTTCTTTGTTTGTACTGATCTTAAAGAGATCTGGAGTACCATTTACACAATAGAGGTACTGAAGATAATTTATCAAGCCATAGATAAGCATTGTGCTTGTTCTCTGAAGTGGCTATGAAGCTAACAGACAAATGCTCTGAGAAAGCAATGTCTTTCCAGAGGTAAGACCATTTTCTATTGAATTGAATCACTAAATAGTGGTGGTGATATCAGGCTAGCTACCTGGTTGTTATTTTAAAAGAGGTGAAACCCAAACCTCCATTCTCAGGGGGCATAACACATTTGTTGCATGCCATCAGGTGATGCCCTGAGGATGAGCCTTTCCTTTGCACCTCTCTATAGGAGTCTTACTCTAATCCAATATAGGATGGGATTCAAGCCTCTTTAAACGATCTAACACATGATCTTATTGAAGATCTACAATAAATATGCGAAACCAAAATACAACGGAAGCATTATAATAAAAATCCATAAATCCGCATTTAAATCCAAAAACATTTTCATCTTCATTGTTGCTGGAAGAACTTGAAGACAAAAAATGAATCAACCGCAGGGCTTGATCTTCCGTAGGTGTGAGGGCGACGACTCTGAAATCTTGGTCCGATGGAGAAAGTAAGATAGCCGTCAGAATCCCTCTCAGTCCATCAATGCTAATAGTA